>NC_065547.1:2112408-2324699 GCF_022605725.1 Anthonomus grandis grandis
AGGAGATACACATCTCGTGAGAGTAGCATGTATAAGTGTGCAATTTATTCCCTTGAAAAATTGACCAAGCATGTATGAGTGTGCTTCCCTGAATAAAATTGACAAAGCATGTATAAGTGTGCAATTTATTCCCTTGAAAAATTGACCAAGCATGTATGAGTGTGCTTCCTTGAATAAAATTGACAAAGCATGTATAAGTATGCAATTTATTCCCTTGAAAAATTGACAAAGCATGTATCAGTGTGCTTCCTTGAATAAAAGTGACAAAGCATGTAACCAGTGTGCTTTTACCCTGAATTGTTGACTTAGAGGAATGGTTTTTAGTGGGTCGGGGCTGGAAAAGGCCTCAACCCCACACTATCCCGGGCCGGCCCGGGGGTGTCTGTTTGCAGATTTTTTTAACCTCTCTAAAAAAATAAAAAAAAAAAAAAACGATGGTAAGTATGTTTCAGGCAATCCCAGACCAAAGAATCTGCATTGAACTAAACTAGTTGGAGGCGTTTAAAATTTACAACACCTTTGCTTATTGCATTAAGAATTCTTCTTTCATAGGTAGTTGAGGAATTCTTTAACTGCCTGGACTGGATCAAGTAGTTACTTGATATAAGTCCAGGCAGTTAAGGATTAGAATATTAAAAATACATAGTATTAAGAAAAATTGAAAAAACGCTTGGTGTACATTCAAACTTAATTTTAACAAGCATTTTTTAAAGTCAATAACTACAATAACATTACAGAATTTAACGATAACAATAATAATTCATAGTATGGGTCTAAAAAATCAAAATACTGATTCTAAAATCGAAATCACACGAATAATCTATATGTTTATTTTGAGCCAACTTAAGCCTTAGTTTTTTAATGAATTTAGTATAGTTAATTTCTTATGATGCCTCGTCGATAAGATTTCTTAAAGCACTTCTAACACTAAGTATATATAGCTTAGCAGCACATACTGTCCACGAAAGTGTCACATATTACCATCAACGATTTCCCAGTAATCATAAACTATTCACCGTTTTCTGCAACTTTTTTTTTCTGTAGGTATTATTAAAACATATTTTTTTATTTAGGTAACGATCTAAGAAAAACGCTGGAAAAACCTAAGAGATTGTCACTCAAAATATCTCCGCACCGAAAAGACAAAAAAGTTTTCAGAATTTTTTTACAATTTGCTCAGACTGATACTAATGTAACTGACGAAACAGAAATTCATGAGTTTGCATGCGAAGAACGTAGTGATACAAATAAAGATTTACAAAGTGAAGGTATACTAGAAAGTAAAGTAATCATCGAAAAATATAAAAAAATTCATTTAAACGAAATCAAGAAAAAAAGAGAAAATCAATGGAAGACTCGACATCCAACCCACAAGCTTCATCTGTTGATAAAGTTATCAAATTCCTAGATGAGAGACACATTGCAAATCAGAAAACTAACATTACAGATTTGCAGATTACAGATTGATATAACATTTCAAGGGTACGCAGCAAGTGTAAAAAAAATTTCGACGGAACGACAGATAATGGTCAAATACAAAGTTGCCAAAATGATAATGGAACAAGAATTAAGTGAAATCCGGATGAAAAGACAAAACCAACCAAGCAATAGTTCCTCTTTTAATTCCATGGAAGTATTAAACATGCCAAACTCCCCCCCACAGCGTTCATATTTGACAAACAGTTGTACTGCTCAGGAAGTCTCTGAAGAAAGTTCTACAACAACCTGGTGTGAGGAATTCTGTTCGAACAATATTGACCAATTAATTTATAAGTATTTTTTATTACTATGTGATCTAGCTGTTGTAAAACATTTAATAAATAATAAGAATAAAATATAAATGCTCATTCAATTACCTTAATGTAACTGCTAGCCGTTCTATTGGTCGAATAGGTTTCCTAAATGTAGTTTGATCTTTAGTAATATCTTTTCTAATAAAATCAAGTATTTCATCAAAACTATTAAAATTCATTCTGAAATACGTATAGAACCGATTTTCATCCTTACGTAGTTCAGGATATAGGTTATAAAATTCTCCTTCTTCTTCGTTCCGCTTTTTATTTATATCAAGTACCCAAATATCCCCTCTCTTTCTTCTATAATTTAAATTATATTATTTAGCGTGTGACGTCTATTTTAAACGGTTATAAAATATGCATTACTTCAAAAAAAAACAAAAAAAAGATAAGGTTATGTACTTACTTTCTTGTTTCATTAGTACAATTTTCTTCCTCTAATAATATAGCAAGAATGAGTGCCTCTTCCTCTAAACCACAGATGTAAATAGCTCCGCACCAGATAAATACTCCAATGTTAAATTTGCGGACCCTAAAAGGATGCTGGCCTGAGTGAGCTCTACCATTCCAAGCCAAAATTATTAGTCTATGTTGCCAAATCGAGCATCCCGGTTCATTGCGTGCCTCTACGTTACGGCGGGTAATAAAGGATTTGGATCTTGGGTATTTAGTTCAATTTATACATTTAGTTTGTAAATTTAACATTTGGGGTATTGACCAAGAGGTTTTTTTACATTTAACGAAGTTTACATTGATACTTGATGAAAGAAACCACAAAATAGATTATTGATGGAGGGAACTATAGATACATACTTAATGTATATGTATGTCAATTGAATTTACATTTTAATTAAAAGCAGTACTTTAATAAGTCCTATAGTTATAATAACAGGATAAATTTAAAGCATCCTTAATTATATTTTTGTTTCATAAAATTTATATAAATGTAGACATTGTAAATGTTAATTATACAATAAGCATGATCAGGGAAATACCCAAAACCCGAAATTGGATATTGGGTTTTTCCCACGCTCACATGACATGCTCTCGACGAATGAGAGCATTACAAATATCCAAAAATCCAATTGGTCTACGCAACCCGATTGGTCTATTTTTTCCTTAGTGTGTTATTATAAAAAAATATTTTAATTGTGTCACTTTACGCAGAAATTCTACCATTAGGATGTTTAGGTTTCCAGTGAAACTTAAGAACATTTGCAATCAATGGATATTAAATTTGGGTAAGTAAAATTTTCGGTCACAAGCCTCGGTAGCACTGACACCATTACAAGATTGCCAAAATTCCAACTGATGAATTTTACTTATAACGAAAGCAAATTACCATATATCATATTTCCTGAATTTAATTTAAAAGTCCTTATTAATACAGGTAGCACAAGATCTTTCGTCAAACCTGATATCGCTATGAAATATTTTAAAAATTGTAGAAAACATGATCCGTTTCAAATTTCCACTGCCCATGGTACATCAGTTAATATGCGCCGTATATTTAGATGATATTATCATTTTTAGCACCAGCATCCAGGAGCATATAACCAGACTAAAGAAAGTATTCGATCGACTTAGAGAAGCCAATTTAAAAGTCTAACTAGACAAATCGGAATTTTTGCAAAAAGAAGTGTCATATTTGGGCCATATAGTCACACCCGATGGTGTAAAGCCCAATCCTGACAAGATCCGAGCTATAAAAGAATTCCCAATACCAAAAAATCAAAAAGAGATCAAAGGATTTCTTGGGTTACTAGGGTACTACCGTAAATTTATTAGAGATTTTGCGAAACTAACTAAACCTCTAACAAAAAGACTAAAAAAAGACGCCATTGTAAACATTTCGGATCCAGACTATATCAACTGCTTTGAATTTTGTAAAAACCTTCTAACAAACGAACCCCTTTTACAGTATCCAAATTTTGCCGAACCGTTTATTTTAACCTGTGATGCATCGAACTTTGCTCTAGGTGCGATACTTTCACAAGGAAAAATTGGATCTGACTTGCCAATAGCATACGCTAGCCGTACCTTGAGTAAATCAGAAATCAACTACTCAATAATAGAAAAAGAACTCTTGGCAATAATCTGGGCAACCAAATATTTTAGGCCATATTTGTTTGGGCGTAAATTTAAAATCGTCGTCGATCATAAGCCCCTCGAATGGCTATTTTCATTAAAGGAACCAAACTCAAAGTTAATAAGATGGCGCCTCAAATTAGAGGAATTTGATTATGAAATCGTTTACAAAAAGGGCATTTTAAATAAAAATGCCGATGCCCTTTCTCGTATGGAACTAAACGCTAATGAAACATCAGAACAACAGCAAAATTTTTCTTTACATGACTACATAAACCAATTTAACCAAGAACTTGAACAAAACAATAGAGAAAATGAATCTGTAATAGTTGAAACAGGAGATCTGGATAACACAGAAAACGTAGCTGAAGACGATAGTAATGAAACCGTACACTCAAATCACGAGAATCCAGTGATAGGAATACCAATCGTAGATTGCCCCGTAAATTATGAAAAAAAATCAAATAATTATCTCAGAAGATTTTTCTCTCCTGCAGATACTAATAGGGTCAATCTTTTGTATCGAACAAAGAAAAGAATCCATGTACAATTTTCAAAAAATAACTATGAACAAGAAATGGTTAAATTCATTAAAGAAAATATTGCCCCAAAAATTAAATATTATTTATATTTTGAGGATCCCTTATATGAAAAATTTAGCAGTGTTTTACAAAAATATTTTAATAAAAACTCCCAAATATCCATGATAAAATGCACTAAAAAATTAATAGATGTTACCACCGAAGACGAAATTAAGAATATAATCCAAAATCACCATGAAGGAAAGACAAACCACAGAGGCATAGAAGAAACGGAAAAACGTATAAAAAATATTTATTATTGGCCAAATCAACAAAAATCAATTCAAACATATATAAATGAATGTGAACTCTGCCAAATTACCAAATATGACAGACGACCTCTTAAATTAAATTTTAATATTACCCCAACAGCCACAAAACCATTTCAAATTTTACATATAGACAGCATCACTTTGGAAAAATGTAAATTCCTTACCATCATAGACTCTTTTTCTAAGTATGCACAAGCATATAAATTAAGGTCATCACAAGGAATTGAAGTAGCAAATAATTTAATAAAATATTTAAGTCACCATTGTATACCAGATCAAATCATTTCTGATAATGGCTCAGAATTTAAAAACTCTATTATTTCTGAACTTTTGACAACGCATAAAATGAAAATTCATTTTGTTAGCTCGCAACACCCTGAGTCAAACGGGCTTATAGAACTTTTTCACTCTACCCTTATTGAACACATTAGACTATTAAATAATCAAAATGAACCTATAGAAATAACAATTAATTACGCTATTCTTGCCTATAATAATACAATTCATTCTGTAACCAACTTAAAACCCTATGAAATTATTACTGGGCATTTAGACACAAATTCTCCACTTGATATAAATATTGATAGTCAACTGTTAAATAATTATATTTCTAACTACCGAGATAAAATTAAAATTTTATAGAAAAAAATTAATAATGATATTCAGAAGAAAAAACAAATGGATATAAATAAAGCTAATGAACACCGTGAAGAATTGCCGATAATACCCGATACCGTGTACGTCAAAAATAAACAAAAACAAAGCAAAACTCTAAATAAATATAAAAACGAACAACTTAAAACAATCGACCCCACTTTAAAAACTGCAAAATTAAAAACAACACACGGTAATACAGCTGAAAAAATACATCTTTCCAATGTAAAAAAGGCCTAAAAAGAAACCCTACAATTTTCAAAATATTTCAGGTTCCTTTCGCTTAGACAAGGAACAGAAATAAGGGACATCACCAGCAACTTAGGCATCCTGCCTATAAATCTAGGACCTGCAAAACTACAACGAACAGATCACACTTTTGTACACTATTTTAGTCTAGAGCCCCTTTATAATGAATTTATTAATTTAAATGAACAATACAGTAGGCTTAAGTCGTCCCTCTCGAACGGCACGTATAATTTCGATTTAGACAATTATTACAAAATTGTAAATTTTTCCCAATATTGCATTTTTGAAAAAATTGAAAATATACAATTTTATAAACATAACCGCACAAGAAGAGGTATAATTAATGGCTTGGGTTCTATTGTTAAAAGCATAACTGGAAATTTAGACGCTCGAGACGGTGAAAAAATTTACACAATTTTACAACATCTTCAGAAAAATGACCAAAATCTAGAAAATCAAATTAAAATGCAATACTCCGTTGCAATACTCCTGCAAGTATTTTTAGTACTTTTGTATGCTGTCGAACATATCAAATTCCGAGATAAATACAGATATCAGCCCGATCCGGCTAAATAAACCATAATGACAATATTCACTAATAGTCTAGATCAGCGTTACTCAAAGTGTGCTTCGCGGAGTCCCGGTCCTCCGCGAAACCTCCGGTAGTGCTCCGCCAGCAGTCATAATAAATGAATGCAAATTATGTAACGATACTACGGAACTCTGTTTTTAAAAAAACTTTATTCAAATTAGATATGTCTTATACAGTACAGAGTTAATTCTAGACTAAATAATAAATTTACGTACAATAAAAGCTGAAGTTTATAAAATGCTGAAAATAGTAAAAGGCAAAATGATGATTCGGCAAGCTGGTTGGTATTGTACAGTTTCTTATAAGTTAAATAGGGATATAATATATAACTTGCATGCATTAAAGTAGACCTGTATCTATCTTTTTTTGTTTGATTATTAATAAACAATTCACATATAGCTGCTTTTGCTTTTAGTTTAGAGTTTCGTTCCGTCACGAAAAAAGTTGAGTAACACTGGTCTAGATGACAACAATGAAAATTTCGGAAAGGACGTCGAAATGAGAACGCCGGATATTTAGTTAAAAAAGTTTTACAAAATTTTAATTGTCCCGATTGTGCCCCTTTACTGAAGTCAAACGAATGTCTAACCAAATCCTCTCAGATATTTTTATTAAATAAGAATTACGGTGGACACGAAATAACATATTTAGTTGGCCCAAGCAAAGATGTCTGGTTGTCGAAAAATCTATGCGGATTTTTCGAAATGAATTTATTAAAATACAACACCACGAGTTTGTAGGTACTAAAATAAAGAACAAAATCAGCATAAATACTACGCGCACAAAATTTTTTTGTTAACAAAACTTGTTCATTGAAATTTAATGTAATAATTTTTCTATGACAACAAACATATCTATTCTATATTATTTAGTTTTATTATAATTAATATATATTGTTATAAAAATATAAATACGTAAACTATTTTTCTAGTTAAGATTTACCATGTTTATGTTATGTCTATTATTTAGAATCAAAAATTATACCTAATAAGTCTTTAATTTCAAAAACTTTCTGCAAAATTGTACTATTTAAGTTATAATTAAATTGGAACTGCTTAATATTCCTAGTGAAAGTTATAAATTAGCATTTTTGATAGATATTGAGACATTATCTATATATAGATATTGTTTTGCTTTTAAGTTATTTAAGCTCTTAATATACACTGTACCTACAATAAAAGCGTGTTTGTATCTTTGTCTGGTTTTAATGACCAGAAAATTGAAATATATATTTTGCTTATCTATATAGCCCTGTGTATTATTTAAATAAAAGAATCTAGACAGTTTTTGCTTTTTTATATTCATCATACTATGGTGAGTAAATCTACATACGCCCTATAATTATATTAAGTAGATGTACCTAACTAAATCACTTTTTTCTATGAAAAAACTGCGATAGTACTACTTTTTTTCCTAGAAATAGAAATTTTATTGGAAATTAAAAGTTGCACATGTTAAAAGTTTAGCATATTATACAAATATTTTACTGTTTTTTTTTACTTGAACTATATAACTTGAATGTCCAAACTTATTGCCTTTAATTAGGAAATTGTGTTCAATTTTTGAGCATTTGAAACTACTTAAAAAAACTTACTATATATCCTTAGAATGTAGATTTTTAAAACATTAATTACTATATTTTGAATTTAAAAAGATTCACATTGTATCTACATTTATGAATTATGATATTCTATATTTTTAATCAGAACGCTTACACAATAGATTTTTTTAGAAAACACAATCAATACAAGCGCTTTATATATATTAAAGATTTAGTTTTAAGTTTGGCAACATAGCGACGTCTTTACAGCAAAAATAGTCAAAATATTAATCGTTTTGGCTGGTACTCCGCCTATCGCAGAAATTGATGAAGGGCCGAATTCGGCTATGCGAATATTTATCTGGTGCGGAGCTATTTACATCTGTGCTCTAAACTACGCATTTTTCACTTTTGGTGTAAACTGGATCGCAATATGTTTGTTCACCTACACCAGCGATCACGACTTGCATCGCTATCGCGATTGCGACCGTAGTCGCGATCGCCTATGTGTGTTCTCCGCTTAAATTAACCAAAGTGGCAAACAGCCCCTTAGTTTTACCAATTAAATTATACGATAATCTTCCCATCGAAATAAAAAAAAAATTGAGAAAGTTATTAATTTCAAAGTTTCATCGAAAAGGATTTTAATTCAAAATTCCTTTTATACGGTAACATAATATTTCAATTGCAGCATCTCCTCCCTATTCCTATAATTCGTATTTGTTTGTTAAAAGCTGTAGTTTTCTTATATTTTTAGTTTTTAGTTAATTGTAGATTTTGTACTGTTTTTTCTTAAGGCCTTAAAAGTTGTATGTTTAGGTCTTATAGTTTTATTTTTTGACATTATCTCTATTGAATACAGTGTTGGGTAATACGCGGCAAAAATAAATTTACTACATTGTTACATTTACGACGTCGCAAATGTAGTAAATTGAAATTTGTCGCAAATTAAAAATGTCGCAAAATCTGCTTCTAAATTTAAGGTTATGAAACTAGTTGTTTACATCGTTTAAATTCATTTTTAACGGTTTTTAGAGCTAAGCTGTTTGTCTTTCGTTCGATTTTTCGTGATAATTTAATTTCCTAGTGTTGTAATTGTACCCCTGTTGGTACCACAGTTGATACCATGATGAATACCGATACCGCAAACTCTGAAAAGGGCAGAAAGCCCCACAATTTATACAAGGAACTCGGATTTGAATCATTACATTTGGACAATGGAAGAATGGGAGCTAAGTGTGACACGTGCAACCATATTCTAAAAAATACAGCAATATCTCGCCTTCGTACACATAGGTAAGTAAAACTCTTTTACTATAAATATAGTGCCTATCTTTATATTAAAATTTGGGATTTTTTTGCCTACGCTATAACATAATAGAATAGTTTAAAACCTCTTTTCTAAATAAGTCATTATTGTGTTATTACTGTTATTAACAGAAAAAGATGTTTTCGCAAGAGCAGTAGTATTGATTCTAAAGAAGGTGAAGCCATATCATTATCGTCAGATGATAGTGTGAGGTCTGAAAATGTAATGACACTCATCGACTACTAGCCTAGTTAGACGGATTAGACCACTTAACAGGGAAATTAATTCTACTGCTGCGTCTACTGGAATAACTTCTGACGATGAAACTCAAGAAGTGTTTATGGAAGTTGAAGTAAACACAAGTGCCCCTCCTCCCCAATCTTCATATAGAGTTTTAGATATTGTAAGTACCTACATACTTTTCAATTGATAAAAATGTTATTAAAACTTTTTTTTTACTTGTATTTATGTATAGACCAGGATCGATCATTTTTGAAACCAAACAAAATTATAGTAGGATGAAACCCATTGTAAAACGAAGAGAATATTACAAATATTAAAGGAAAAATAAATTACGGGCGATCGGACGTCGGGAAGGGGACGTCGGAAGAATAAACCAAAAACTTGGTTTTTTGCTAAATTTTGAGGTTATGTGAAAAAAGTGTAAAAACAAAATTTGTAGACCTTATTATTATCTACAACTTTGCTATTTAACTTTTTTCTATCGCACTTGTAGTTTTGGCGGATATTAAGTTAAATTGTTTCTAACCTCAAAAACTCACCCCTCTGCCCCTTCCCGACCTCAGATCGCCCGTAATTTATTTTCCTTTTAAATTTTAATATATTCTCTTCCTGTTCTAACATGTTTCATCCTACTATGTTTTTTTACATTTTTTGCTATTTTAAAAGGTATCAGCCCCGCCTAGTAACTTTTATTTTATTTATTAATTTTTAGAATTACCTAATAGATTTATTAATTTTTACAGGAAAACCTGGAGATAATTCCATCCCCTGTATCATCGCCACTACCGATATCATCATCAGAGGTTGATGAGTCGTTGGCCAATCAAATTCAGTTATTGGAACATGGATACGCCAAAGAGGAGCGCCAAGGTCGCAATTTTCCCATCAATTTCGCAGCTTCCATTTCCACTGCATCCTCATCATCATCATCATCGAGGACTGACATATCAAGATCGTCTAAGTTAATTAATGGAAATAAAAATAACAGCTGGCAAAAGAAGGAAAAAAAAACAAAAAACCTAAGTTGCTTTGTTGACAAAATGAATCAAAAAGAAAAAGAAGAGGCAAATATATCTTTGGCAAAATTTTTTTTTGGGTGTAATATTCCGTTCAGTGTTGTGGAAAGTGACCAGTTCAAGAATTTTTTAAAACTTTTACGTCCGGCATACAATCCGCCTACAAGAAAGACCTTATCTTCTACCCTTTTGGATAAAGTCCATGAGCACGTGTTAATAAACAATAAAAACAGTTTAAAGAAATCAGCCACATTACTTATAGATGGTTGGAAAAACTCATCAAATAATACAAACAATGTAGTAACAATGCTACAAACTCTTAATGGTGAAAGTGTGTTTCTTGAATCTTATGACTTTTCAACAGCCAAGGAAACGGGTGAAGCACTTGCAGAAGTCTGCAATAACGCTCTTGAAACGGCAAAATCAGCATACAACTGTGAAATTTACGCCGTAGTCTCTGATAATGCTTCGAATATGGTAAAAATGGGTCGCCTTATAAATTTATGGCATAGCACTTGCAGCAGTCATACAGGTAATCTCCTTGTTAAGGACATAGTAGATCATGACGTCATGAAAACTGTGACTCTGGTGTTAAAAGAATTTAAGCACACAACTTTAAAAAACATGATTTTACAGAGAGGGGGTTTAAAAATAGTCTTACCTGTTGAGACACGTTGGTGCTCTCATCGTGATTCTTGTGATTCCTTGCTGAAAAACTTACGGATAACTTTGGAAAATTACGGAAACAAGTCGCAGCAGTCGCAGCTGAAGAACATACTAAAATTAAGGCTGAAGTTACATGTTATCTTTACAATGAAGAATTTATAGAATCCGTAAAAGCAACAGTAGCTTTGCTAGATCCAATTTGCAAAATCATTAACACATGTCAAAATAAATCTACTTCCATTGCAGATTCCACAGAGGAGTGGTTAAAATTGAACAATCAAGTTAAGGAATCAGAAAGTTACAATGATAAGATTAAAAGATGTGTAAAGTCACAAACGAATATGGCTTTAAACATATATAGCTTGACAGCAAACTATTTACACCCCAATTATAGAGGAAATTTGTTAAGCAAAGAACAGAAACAAATGGTTCAGGATTTCCTTATTAATAGTTTGGACTCCGAAGAGAGCTTGGACGGTCTTAATGCTTTTATCAGAAATGAGGGTATTTTTGACACCCTAAAAAAGAAGGCACAAAACATTTCTGTTTCAACATTTTGGGGTTTAGTAGAAAGAAAATTTGAAGCTCTTTCAACTTTAGCACAAAAGTTACTAAGTATTCCAGCTTCATCAGCTCAGTTGGAGAGATTGTTTTCTAACTGGTCTTTTATCCACTCAGATTTGAGGAATAGATTGACCAAAAAAAAATCAAGCAAGTTGGTTTCAGTTTATTATTCCCTTAAGCTTAAGGACAGCAATGTTTCAGATCAGTATTAATATTAATACCTTATTATTATTATAATAAACGTGTCTTAGTTATATTATTATAAGTTGTCTATCCCGTCCAGAATTAAAACAATTTTTTTTTCTTAAAAAACTGTGTTTTATTGATTTTAAATCCTTGAGATTTTCACTTTCAATAGTTTCAATGTTTTCTTTCATTGAATTTGTTACATATTGTCGCAAATGTAGGTAATAAATTAAATTTTTTTAACGCGTCGTAATATACATTTGCGACAGTCGTAAATGCCGTTGCAAATGTACAATTTGCTACTTACCCAACCCTGATTGAATAACATCATTATACATAACACATAATCATAACCAAATGTTGCTTCTATTTTAACCAGAAATAATTAATATTCTAAGCATTAAAATTTTCATTTTTCTCACGTAAATTACATCTCACATTACACATTCCTGAAGGGTTTTTCTTCAAAATATTTACCCTCCCACAGAGGCCTCACTAAATTTAGTAATTATTAATCTTGTATGCGTGCACGGGCAAAGGCTCTTACTGGATCTGGGATAGTAATTACACCTTATTTGGGTGTATTACAGGGCTTACCAGAGGTTGGTTTTGAAATTTGTCTTTAAGGGTACATTGGGGTTAATTTTTATCAACTTTTTTAGGTACTATTAATATTCAAAGAGTAAAAAATGACAACAACAAAAAGTTATAATCAATCAATCAAAATAATAAAGGCTTATAAAAACGCCTTTGACTATTTACCAATAAATGACCTATCAACTAAAATTCCTATATGGAACTGCTTAGAATAGTTTTTAAAATATCTTCGATTAGAGTAAACTTTGTAAGCAAACTGTCGATGGCATCCAATTTGCCGTTAATATATACACGCTGAAACATAAATGACTAAATTAAATGGTTATTCATTCATATTTCCCAAGGACTCATTAGCCCAATAACAAAAGCAAATTACGACATTTTTTCCGTATAATGATCTAAAATGGGCTCATCATCATAAAATCTAACGATATGCATCTCGATTTCACATTTAATTGGAAACAAATTGAGTAAATTTTTTGTATGCAAATTTAGTTTGAGTTAAACTTTCACTAGTGTGTGACACCTCGGCACTAAACATGAGAAACTTGTGCTTGTTTACCCTCGTCCTATTTGCTGTTATCAACAATATCGTAAGTTCCATTAAACATTAAAAAAAAATACTTGTTACTAAACTTATACACAGGAAAACAGATTAGTAATAAGACGAAACGAGTTAGGATTACCGGAGTGTATATGGATATGGTATCCAAGGTACCCAAGGTTTCCCCCTCGAAGGACCACCACTGGTAAAAACCAAGAAACAAATACTCATATATCAATATATAAAATTAATTAATTTTTTAAATTTAGTTGCTACCCCCACTCAAGCAGCTACTGTAACATACAACACACCTACTACAGTATCAACTACTTCTGCACCAGAAGAAACACCTGCACCAACAGAAGCTTCGGAAGCATCACCTTCTGAGGCTCCCGCTGAAGAAGTCACCCCTGAAGCTCCCGGAGAAGATGGTGCTGAATAACTTTATCCCATAAAATCCCAAAATAATAGAACCCCAGGAAATAATAGAAATCGTGAAATTTTCAGAACTTTGATGGGTCACGTGCGATAATTTCGTTGAAGTTTTTGTTCTAGTTTTTTTTGTTGTTCTACTTTGTTCTAGTTCGTTTTAGTTTTGATGATGTGAACACTAGTTGAAAATCGTCTTTTGTTTAGAGAGGTTATAGGAGAAAAAATTCGACCTTTGATATGAATAGGAGTTTAAAGAAAAGCCCTTTTGTAGCCTCTGAAGGTAAAAAAATATGCACTTTTGGGAGATTGGAATGTGATCCATCATATTTCTCGAAATCGTAAAATATAATAATATACAAGGTGTAATATAAAATAGTAAAATTTTAGATTAATAAAAGGTGTTAAATTCCTATTTTGGGGTTCAAAATCGACATATACTATTTTTCAGCTATTTTCTCCCAGCTAATTTATTGATAAAATCAGATTCTCGGTACCACCAGGCATTTTCTTTGAAATATATACATAAACAAATAAAAAGCTATGTATTACCCCTATATGTGAAATTAAACGATAGTATTATAAATTTTAATATTTTGATTTCATATGGTCATTCACTGAATCATTTTATTGGCAGCTTAATTTTCTTTCTTATGCGAACTATGTTTAGAAATGTTTATTATTAAGAAAAATGTGATTAAAAGTATATTTAGCAAAAGGTATAAGTCAGAACTTCAATTCATTGACAAAATTAATACATAAATTAGGTTTTTTGCTCTTATTACCTTAAAATTAATGTGTTTAAAGGTCAACAAGTAGTTAAAAAGTGCATTTTTTGGTTGCTACCGCTTTTCATGGTCTAGGCACGCCCTGACTCATTTTGAAATTTCGCTTTTTATAAGTAGTTAAACCACTAGAGACGTGAAGCCTCATTTTATAGCAATCGTCAATGATTCTTGACTCTCAGATGAGTTTAAAGGTCAAAAAGTGGATAAAAACTTTATTCTATCGATTTCTACCGCCTTTCATGGTCTAGGCACGCCTTGAATCAATTTGAAATTTCACTTTTTTTAAGTAGTTAAAGTTACTAAAGAGGTGAAGCCTAATTTTATAGCGATCGTCAATGATTCATGAATCTCAGATGGGTTTAAATGTCAAAAAGTGGATAAAAGTGTATTTTCTCGGTTTTTATCGCATTTCATGGTCTAGACACGCCTTGAATCATTTTGAAATTTCACTTTTTTTAAGTAGTTAAAGTTACTAGAGAGGTGAAGCCTAATTTTATAGCGATCGTCAATGATTCATGAATCTCAGATGGGTTTAAATGTCAAAAAGTGGATAAAAGTGTATTTTATCGGTTTCTACCGCATTTCATGGTCTAGGCACGCCTTGAATCATTATGAAATTTCATTTTTCTTAAATAGTTAAACCTACTAGAGACGTTAAGTATTATTTCATAGCAATCGTCAATGATTCTTAAGCCTCAGATAAGTTTGAAGATCAAAAAGTGGGTAAAAAGTGTATTTTATCGGTTTCTACCGCATTTCATGGTCTAGACACGCCTTGAATCATTATGAAATTTAATTTTTCTTAAATAATTAAACCCACTAGAGACGTAAAGCATCATTTCATAGCGATCATCAATGATTCCTAAGTCTCAGGTAAGTTTAAAGGTCAAAAAGTGGGTAAAAAGTGTATTTTATCGATTTCTACCGCATTTCATGGTCTAGACACGCCTTGAATCATTATGAAATTTAATTTTTCTTAAATAGTTAAACCCACTAGAGACGTTAAGTATTATTTCATAGCAATCATCAATAATTCTTAAGTCTCAGATAAGTTTAAAGGTCAAAAAGTGGGTAAAAAGTGTATTTTATCGGTTTCTACCGCATTTCATGGTCTAGGCACGCCTTGAATCATTATGAAATTTCATTTTTCTTAAATAGTTAAACCCACTAAAGACGTGAAGTATTATTTCATAGCAATCGTCAATAATTCTTAAGTCTCAGATAAGTTTAAAGGTCAAAAAGTGGGTAAAAAGTGTATTTTATCGGTTTCTACCGCATTTCATGGTCTAGGCACGCCTTGAATCATTATGAAATTTCATTTTTCTTAAATAGTTAAACCTACTAGAGACGTTAAGTATTATTTCATAGCAATCGTCAATGATTCTTAAGCCTCAGATAAGTTTGAAGATCAAAAAGTGGGTAAAAAGTGTATTTTATCGGTTTCTACCGCATTTCATGGTCTAGACACGCCTTGAATCATTATGAAATTTAATTTTTCTTAAATAATTAAACCCACTAGAGACGTAAAGCATCATTTCATAGCGATCATCAATGATTCCTAAGTCTCAGGTAAGTTTAAAGGTCAAAAAGTGGGTAAAAAGTGTATTTTATCGATTTCTACCGCATTTCATGGTCTAGACACGCCTTGAATCATTATGAAATTTAATTTTTCTTAAATAGTTAAACCCACTAGAGACGTTAAGTATTATTTCATAGCAATCATCAATAATTCTTAAGTCTCAGATAAGTTTAAAGGTCAAAAAGTGGGTAAAAAGTGTATTTTATCGGTTTCTACCGCATTTCATGGTCTAGGCACGCCTTGAATCATTATGAAATTTCATTTTTCTTAAATAGTTAAACCCACTAAAGACGTGAAGTATTATTTCATAGCAATCGTCAATAATTCTTAAGTCTCAGATAAGTTTAAAGGTCAAAAAGTGGATAAAAAGTGTATTCTATCAGTTTCCACCGCATTTCATGGTCTAGGCACGTCTTGAATCATTATGAAATTTCATTTTTCTTAAATAGTTAAACCCACTAGAGACGTAAAGCATCGTTTTATAGCGATCGTTATTGATTCTTAAGTCTCAGATAAGTTTAAAGCTAAAAAAGTGGGTAAAAATTGTCTCTTCTGTCGGTTTCTAGCGCATTTTATGGCCCAGGCATGCCTTAAGTCATAGGCCTTAAGCCTTTTCTTAAGTATTTAAATACACAGTGACTGTAACGGGATATTTAGTCCCGGGGATCTTATGGAAATCTCACTTTATTCAATATAAATTGCTAGCCAAGAAACAGGACAGTTGCAACCTTACCTTTTAATAATAAAAGCACTGACCCGGATTAAAACCTTTTAACGGAATCACAGAATCAAAGACGCCACACTTCTTTATTAAATGGTGATACACGAAGTAATAATTATAGGAATAATCCGAGCCAAAATATATGCTGCAAGGAATGTCATGCATTTCTACAAATAAAGTAAATATTTAAAGGCGCCCAATGATCTAATAGAACAAACTATAGCAAAGGTAGAGGTCGTTCCGCTACAAGCATTAAGCATCATTTCATAGCGAACGTCAATGATTCTCGAGTGGAATTTAAAGTTGTGCATTTTATTGATTTCTAAATTAACTTATAAATAAATTATTATTTCCATTAAATTAAGAAAATATTTAATTCAAAAACATAGAATCTGTCTTATCACGCACCTATGAAATAGAAAAAAAAATACGAACGAGCCAATCTTCTCAAAAAAAAATCACAATTTATTTATATAAAAAAGTACAAAAAGAAGCGCTTTATCTCAATTTAAAATGGTCTTTTATCCAGTGTTTGACCCTCCAATAAACGGCGGTGGTGGTGGACCCCCAAAACCTCCTCCCGCCTGGGTCATATTGGGAGTAACCGAGGCGACGGTAGTGGTGGTCGTACTGTTCATGGGACCACCCCACTGTCCTCCTCCTCCTCCTCCCCCTTGTTGCCCCCACGAGTTACCGCCTCCCGAAGATCCTCCACCTCCTTGTCCCCAGGAATTTCCACCGCCCGACTGTCCGTCACCTCCCTGTTGCTGTCCCCATGGGCCTCCACCACCAGGACCTCCGGGACCTCCCGGGCCCCAGGGTCCTCCTGGACCTCCTCCGGGAGGACCCCAAGGGCCTCCGCCCGGACCCCAAGAACGTTTCACTTCTCGTCTTAGGCCTTGAATATAATGGTTTTCTGTATGTTCGTGAGTATTATAAAGTGGTCTTATTCACTCTACATCTCACCCTCATTATTTTTTTTAAATATTTCTTATCTTTTGATAAGTTTTTATAAGCGTCTAAGTTATGAAAATAACTTGAGGGAATTACTCTTTAAATGAGTGGGGTTCAAAACTCGAGGAGGGTGTAGGGGTCTTTAACAATTGAGCTATAGGTCATAAATTTGTCACCACTGAGCAATGGTTTCATCGATCAAAACAATCACTCTTTAATTAATTAATTATTTTTTAATTTTCTTTAATCACTTTCTATAATATCTTAGTGACTTTGAAAGCAAACACGTAGCGAATTTCTTAGCGCCCAACGTGTAAGGTCATATAAAAAAAATTACATATTTTTTTAAATTTTTGAGATAATTGGTACATTGGGATAAAAAAGAGAATATGTGCCGTTTTTTGTGATTTTGAACTTGATTATGTCAGGCTACAACGTACAGAAAAAATTATAGAATAAAAAATGAAAATAATTAAATAATTTACTTATGGATGGATTTTTTTTGCAATTACCTTGTGATGGACGCTGGGATGTTGTAAATGTTCCAGTGGTAAAGAGGGTGTTCTGCTAAAATTAATTTAAATAATATATAAAATTGAAAAATGTATGCAACGCAGACTTACTAGAAATAGTACTAGAAATAGTACAATTAGGTTCCTTAGGAGAGACATGTTTAAAAAATGAGCTTTTTTGGGTATTGGGTTTGTGTACTGATCTTTTATTTTGCTGCGCGAGTTTTTATATATTTTCTCTTTATTCAAAAAAAGGATGTGAATCATGAATATACCGCTATTTCATTGGAAATTATGGTGTTAATAGCTTTAGAATTTGTCTATTCGGTGTGACAATATAATGATTTTATAATAATTTAGAAAAGTTAAACTAATAATTTCTAATACTAGAAAAACGCATGTGGCGCACCATTTTTTCCATTAAAATCGTGTGACGATGTGTCCGTACGCACGCTACTGGTTGAAGTAAAATAATAATGTTTTCATAAACAGATGTATCTTTGCTACCTATTCAGATGTACTAAATTTCAATTAAATATGTGAAGTAGTCTTAAAAACATAATCAAATTTGAGTATTTTAATTAAAACTTTGATATCCTCTAACGAAGCATCGAATATAGTTCACATTAACCCTTATTATCCTGAATTTCCTTTTTTTAATTAAAAATATTTTTTTTTGGTATTATTTTGTTTAAATGGATTGTATGAATATATTTGTGTAATTCGATTCGAACTATCGACAAACCAGAACTGACAAAGAGTCTGGATAGTCTGGAGCACAGGAGAAAGGTGGCTGATCTCTGTTTATTCTACCGTTATTATCACGGTAAGTGCTCTCTGAGCTGGCAGGCCTAATTCCACCCAGGGCTGTTCCGGCAAGAAGGACGCGTCTAGCAGTTGCGGCTCATCAACATCAAGTCCACCTGCCTACCCCAAGGACGTCGCTGTATCGGGACTCATTCATCTGGAGAACATCTTCTTTGTGGAACGGACTTCCACCTCACATATTTCCCGACGCATACAACCTACAGCGATTCGAGATAAATGCCCACAAATATCTTCGCGCAAGCACCACTCCAAGAGTGACATAGGACTTTCCTCTTGTGCTTGTATTTACCATAAAAAAAAAACTGTATATTTTAATCTAATTGCTATACCCAGAAGATGTTTGCACATATACATCTTAAAAAACTGTAGACAATTGCAGCTACCATTCAATCATCTTTTTCTTTGGGAATTGTTACTCTCTAAGTGGAAAAAAAAACTTCTTTGAACTCATCAAAAGTTTCCCAAGGTTTTTCAGCCTGAACATCCAATACTTGACTTCCTGGTACTATATAGACATTGTTCTTCGTGTCAGCATCTAATACCTTTATTTTTTTGTCTAATTTTGCCCATTGATATGCTTTTGTCCAACCATCCAAGAGTGACATAGGACTTTCCTCTTGTGCTTGTTTTATTACGATTAAAAAAAATATATTTAACCCAAAAAATTCGCCATTTTTTATTTATAGGGCGTTACATATATGTAACGCGGGTACAAAAAAATTACCTTTAATTGACTTTAAATGTTTATTTGGAACGAAAAAGTGTATAAACTCTGTTAAAAATAAAAGAAAAACATAAAACTTACGTTGTATGGAATTTCATATTACAATCTATACATAAACCCAATTCACATTTTGAGCACATGGTTCTCACACTTGAAGAGCATCCCTCAAATGCACAGCGTCTTCGTTTATTGTTAGGGTTATAAACCAGCCAGTGATCCAGACGATCATATCTAAGTTGATCAGACACTCTGTTTGATGTTGCACTTGAAAAACTAGATTTGGGTCGACCGGCTCCCTTTGATTCGGTACCGTATTTCCTAATATAGGTCGTAGCAATATCTCTACGAAAATCGAGCTGTGCACAATTTTTTCCAGTTTTCTTGTATAGATACCAAGCATTTTCTATGGAAACATCAAGCATCCATGTGAATAATAACCACCACCATTTTTTAGACCATATGCCAATGCGGTATCTGGAAACATTCTGATCCATCAAGTCTGTTCCACCCATCGATTTGCTGTATTTAGCAACCATCAATGGACACTCTTTTTGTCTTTTCTGAAAAACCGCTTTACGTGAGTAATGGGTTCCATTCCAAAACTTGTGGACGCCATTGTCACAACATTGTTATCCGACCAACGAATAAATACATTTGCATACATACATTTGCATTGCCACTGTTTTTGTGCTACATGATGGTGTTTTTAAATTTTTAATACGACGTTTGTCGCCTGTCAACCATCATCGACTTTATTTTTTCTTATAGGCGCTATATTTGGTTTTTTCAATTTTTAAATCTTTGCAAAATTGCCCTTTTAATGATGTATCACGAGTAATATTGTTTATTATGCAAAATCTAAATTTTTCGCATAAAACTGTCAATAAATATTACACATTTCCAAGTGATTGAAGTCATTTTCCATTTCATTTTACAAAATTACGTATGTCTGGAAGACAGAAAATCACGCAAAATTCCTGTAAAATTTTCTAAAAAAAAATTTTTTTTTAAATTTTTTTTTGTAAAATTTTTTTTTTAATTATTGAAATACCTAAAGATAAGGAAAACCCTAAGGAATACCTAAAGGAAGGCCTAAAAATTTCTACCAATTATCTGAAATAAAATAGAAAATTAATCTAATTTTCTGGAAAACCTACAGACTTACGTTAAATGTCTGGAAGTCATCAAAAATCACCACAAAACCTATTTTGGAACATTCAAATTAAAACAAAAGTTTAATTTGAAATACCTGAAAGACGTGATAGTTGACCCGAAGGCCTGGAATAAAATGAGGTTTTATCCAAATGCCTGGAATATCATAAAAAAGTGCAAAAAATCTAGAGAATATCAAAAATTCTGGAATTAAAAATTGAAAACAAAAAATTATTTAAAAACATTAAAATTAAAAGATAAATTATTTAAAATACTTGGAAGGCGTGGAAAATGACCCTAAGGTCTCGGAATAAAATCATATTTTATTCCAAATGCCTAAAATAATGTTTGGCTGTTCAAAACGTCTGGAAAATGCCAAAAATACTTTTTTTCTAAATTTCAAAATTTTTGGAAAAAAAATTAGAAACAAAAACTTATCTTAAAATTACTCAAAATTTCTTAAGGAAAAATTATTTGAAATGCTTCAAAGATGCGGAAAATGACCCTAGAAGTTCAGAAATAAAATAAGATTTTATTCCAAATGCCTGGAATAATATAAGAATGCTCGAAGAATTCGGAAAATGTTAAAATTTATTTCAAAAAGTTAAAAATGTTGACTTCAAAGATTAAAAAGGAAAACTTATTTTAAAACATTAAAATTCGATCGAATTTTTGAAATAATAATAATTTCCCGAAATTTTCGGGCATTATTTTGGTTCCAAATACGTTTAGTATTTCTGTTAAAAATGCCACAGTTTATAAATGTACTTTCATCGATCCGTATCACATTTGTGATAAATTTAAATCATATCTTGCTTTTTTTTCATTCGTAGAAACCATAATTGCATAAAATATCTGTCAGTTTGTACTAAAACACTAACAAAACATACAAATATTTAAAACGTATGATATTTATGACAGTTTATATGTTATGTCTTGTCAGTTTATCACAGCTGAACTATGCGGAATTTTTTAAAATTTGTTAAACGTTATATTGAGTTAATTCAATTGGTTCGAGTGGAATTCGAACTGAATATATCTCTCAAAAATTGAAAAACGTTTTTGAGAATCAAGATCCTAGAAATCAAGAAACCCATCATCATGGTATTCTTTTTCAGCTAATTTTTCTTGACGAATTCAATAGTAAAATCTAATTTTTGATACAATAATGTCTGAAAAATCAAAAAACTTTTTTTAAAACGTACTCGTTTTCAGCTAGTTTTATCTGACTAACGCAATGGTAAAATTAGATTTTTAATACCACTAACTGTTCTGAAGAAACAAAATGAGCTCATGAACTTGTCTAACGTCTTTTGAAAATCACCATAAAGCCATAGGGGTTTTCTTTAAAAACCGTCAAATTACAGACTATAAAATCCACACTTTTCAATTAAATCACATCCTCAGTTTTACATTGATCAAATCAGCCATTAATCAATTTAATTGCGATACGATTACAATAAAAACGTGATACTTTAACATCCACAAATTGTGTTTTAAAAATCGCGGAAATATTTTTTTTACAATGAAACGCGCCTCGTTTAACATAGATGAAAGATCATCATGGTATATTATTTATTGCGAAATAATTGCGCTTCTTTATACTTCGTGCCATCATCATAATAATAATAATAATTATTATTAGAATTTAACATAAAAAATAGCTTGTTTAGTATAAAAAGGTATATTTCAGTGCGAGTTCTTGAAGCGTCAAGTTAGAAAATGGCTATCAAAGTGCTTGTGGTCGTTTCAGTGTTTTTGGTGAGTGACACTCGAAAGAAATAACGAGTGACTCAAAAATTTGATTATTTTTTAGGTGCTTTGCCACGCACAGTTTGGTCAATACCCCCCCGCCCTATTCAGCGGCGAATCCCCTTTCTCTTACCCATTCCAGCATGCTGGATTAAGTCAATTTCGTCCGGGTCCATACCAGTTGAGATCTCCACCCCCACCACCACCGCCACACCATTTCAACCCCTTCGATAACGTTTATAACGAGGAGGGTGAAAAGTTGACCTGCAGGATGGTCTGCAGTGCTTCCGCCAACGATACTGACGAAGTAGAAGAGCTGAAACCCGAAAAGAAGGAGAGCGCCGAGAATAATATCGAGAAGAGAGATGGATAATTTGTTGATGAGGTTTTTTCATTAATAAATTTACGTCGGTTTTTACTAATTTTAGTTTTTATAAATAGTCCTATAATTGGAACCTTTGGTGTGGCACTTAAGTCACAAAACAGTTTTACCACAAACCGAAACTCTTTATTTTATTTCGACAAGTGTTTCGCTAACGATGTGAAGCCGGGTCCAGATTGTGTAACAAAACATGTTATATATTATAGGGTAATGTTGTATAAGAGTACGCACTTAGTGAAAACTCTAAAATAATTTCTCAGTTTTAGGTGAAGTGTAAATTTTAAAAAAATTTTTTTTGCTATACATTGTAAGACAAAAAGGAGATATTCAAACTTTTTAAAAAGTCTTCAGATGCGTGCTCTTATGCACAAACATTTATAAAAGTACGCATACTAATGTATAAGAGTATGCACTATATCTTTCTCTAAAATATGGTTGTTATATTTGATTGTTTACCAATAAAATGAAAAGATTTCATATCGAAAAGGTAAGTTTATTGAAAGTAATACAAAATTAAAAAATATTCCTTAAAGGAAAATGAAAAACGTAGTATCTGCTTAAAGTCGTCACCCTGAACAATTAAAACAAACAAAGTCTCCCATTACATATGTGGTGCAAGATTTATGCTACCAACTGTTACACCAAAAACACATAATTCAGTCATCATCTTCAAAAGATTCTGAGTAGAATTCTCCACATCCTGGGCAACGTTCTTCCTTTTTGAAACCTTTATTAATTTTCTTTTTTACCTTTTTTGTTTTCTGAGATTTTGAGCCAGTAACAACTAGTTTTCTCTTTGCTGCTTCATTTTTTCCTTTCTTAATTTTGGCAAGTTCGTGAAGTTCATCCTTGAACGGAGTACTAGAGAGTATTTCGGATTTCTGTGATGTTGATCTAGAGCGATTTGGTTTTTCTTTAATTTGCGACAAAGGTAAAATTTTCTGAAGCTGGGATCGACCGATTTAAAGCCTCTTCCTCAAAAGTAGACGAATTCTTTGATATAAGTACCTTGTGGAAGGTTCGGGATCATCTATTTTTACCACAACTTCATCATTGAGCTGATCATTCTCTGTATAATTGGGTGCGTCTGTCGTATTAGTGGGTGCGTCTGGAGTTATAAAAGGTGTGTCTGTCTCACAGGAAGGGGTAAAATCATCATCGTTAAACTGATCCGGATTATAGGGATATATTCCGGAAGCTCTGAATGAGTTTTCTGATTTTCCAATATTGGCGACGCTGCACAGAATTGCAACTTATAGGGACATCAGAACAAAAATCATTATCACTAGATAAAAATTAAACTAACCACTTTTAAATTTTTATTTATACATGGACACATTAACCAATAACATTAAATCATATTTTAAACAAAAAAGTGCATTGGTGTCTCTATACAGGGTGAAATAAATCAGGACAAAAATCATTATCTAATTAAAAATTAAAGTATCCAATTTTTTGGTTTTATTTATATATGAATACTTTTACCAACAACCTATCAAATTATACATAGTTTGAATAGAAATTGGTGTCTTTATACAGGGTGAAAAAAAAAGTTATTTACAACACTAAACATCTTCGGGTACATTATCATTTTCTAAAAGTAACGAATCTGTTTCTATATGGTCATTTAAATATTCTACAATATCCATATCCCACGTTATGGGTTTGTTTTGTTTTTTTGACAGATTTCTAAGATAAGCCAAGTTAGGGTAGGAAGTTATCAAAAAGGTTCTAATGAAGTCTGTATTGCTTTGAATTCTCGATACTTTTCGTGTGTGATTGAAACGAATTTTTCTAAATTCTTTGTATCTGGCTTCGAGATCATCTTCTGCCAGCTGCCCTACAGGGAGTTCAAAAAAACTAATAATTTCGCAACCGTGCGTTAAAATATTATGAACAGTACTAGGCATGTAGTACCATTCATAAAAATTTAAATAAATGCTCCTAGTATCAATAAGTAAGGACTGAAATTTAGGTAAGTTAATCTTAGAACCTGAAGAAAGTACTTTTAAAATTAATTTAAAGTTTTTAATTAGAGTTGAGTCGATACCTGTTATTTCCGAGCTAATTTCTACGTTTTTAAAAAATGTCCTGGCAGTATTTCCATCATTTGTGGAACCATACCCGGGCTTTGGCTTATCGACAATTAATCCCAATTTGTCTTTAAATTCTAACTGAATTCTTTTTTTTTGTATTTTCAAAAATTTCCTGACTTTCACCACCTGAAGTGTCGATGGGCCAAAGCGATAGTTTTCAGCATTTGGTGTTCTTTGAAGCACTGAGTCCTGGTTCATTTGCCTTGGTGTGGCTCCACAAATAATGCACCTGGATGTAGAACAGGTTTCTGAAAGTATATCGGCCACACTACCGTCAAACATAGTGAATAACATTTCGTAAGAAACATTTACATTTTTTTCTGAAATAAAAAGATGGTAATTATTAAGATTAGTTATTAATGACTCAATTTCGCCATGAACGGTTCGAACAACATCGGAAGTTTCTTTTGTAAATTTAAATGCAATTGGTCGACAATACATTGTTGATGATGAACGTGGGTTAGACCATATACTTTCTCCATTTTCATTATTAATTAATCTAAGATGAACTAATGCGACAAGAAACATGTACTCATCTGTTGACAAACTATCTTCAAATTTTTGCTTATAAAGACTATGCCCCGAGCTACCGTCAAACCCCCATTTGCAAATTAATTTAAAATTTTTGCCAGAATGTATTATAATATCCTAAATTTTTAAAATACTCTCTGCAGTTTTATTTAGAAGCTCTTGAAGATTAACTTCAGCTGAAGTGTCAGTGACAATAATTTGCGAGGGTAAAAATGTTTTTTTACATTCAAATAGAGTGCGATAGCTCGGAAAACAGTTTGTATGCAAATAATTAATCTTAGAACGCAGTATGTTATATCTCTTAACCGAAAGGTTTAGGTCGTGGTAAAGTGCTAAGGCGTCTTCAGGTGTTAATTTTTTTGCCTCTGAAAGAATTTCCTTTCGTTGAGAATTAATCCTCTATGCCGCAAAACATATTTCTTCTGGCGTATAGTTTGTCAACAACTCTTGTACTCTGCGCAATTTGGTTCTTATTGATGCAGCTTCAAAAGGCACATGCGGTCTTCCACGACTAGGTCTTGGTTGAGGATCCACTTCCATGTCAGTTGCTTCAGTTGGAATATTTGGTTGAAGTTATGGTAAATGAAGAGTGCTTTGTAACCAGTCGAATGTTTTTTAAGAAAAGCATCTCGGCGTCTTCCACAATTGTTCCACATTCTTTCTAACAAAACAGAAAATAGCTTGCTGCTATTTAGCAGTTTTGCTTCAATGTCAGTTGAATAATTATCTAATGCAAAATAAGTTTTAATTGTTTCCATTATTCCTGATACCCTTTTATTTTTTTCGCAACTTAGCCATGTTTTATATAGGCTTGTATTAGGTATGGTTTTTTCTAAAAAACAAAAATTCCGCATTATTCCGCAAAAAGTGATGGGTGTCATTTAAAAGCAAACCCTTTGGAGGATTGATCCTAAAAATTTTATGGAACAACTTTAAACTACTTTTTGTAAATCTTGATGAAAGTGAGAAAAAGGGTATTTTAACACTTTTAATAATATATCTACAAAAGCTTAACATGAAAATGATAACTTACTTTCGAAAATGTTGTTCATACACTAGTGCACACTACAACAATTTTATTTTAAACTAAACTTCTAAAAATTACCACAAATCTTATTTATCGGTATAAAATGTTTTTAATATCCAAAAATTTCTGAATAAAAAAAAATAAAGGTACCTGCCTTATATTACTCCGGTATTTTTGCTAAACATAACACCAAGAATGTTTAAAAAATTAAATACTTTATTTGTGCATTTTTGTCCATTGGTTGCAACACTGTGCGCTGGTGTAAGCTTGGTTAATTAATAGTCCAGCAACTTGCACCTGCGTTATTACCTACCTTTCCAGGGTTAGTTACCATCCACTTATCACACTCTCTACTGTAAGCACACTTTAATGGGCCAAAGAAACCAACATCTAGTGGTTGCATCCTGTGGCTTGCATGATGTGATAGGGAGAGTAAATCAATATAGTTATCTCTGCAGAAGTTTATTGCATCTAGATCACGATGGTTGTCGAGGATCAAGAGTACTTGATTTTCGGCACTAGGTTTGCGCAGATAGACAAAATAATTCTTTGTTTCTAAATCCAGAATCCGATATCATTTTGCAGGTACCAGTAGGTGCATTTAAAAAGAGTTCATCTTTCATCCTTTCTCTGGGAAATATCATAGCCGGAGGAATATATGTCCCCGTAACGCTAAAACAAAATATCGCTGTAACGAGCTGTCTCCGATCTGCACTAGCTACTTTTCCGACCAATTTTTTGCTTTTGCTGGATAAAACCTTGGGTAGTTTATTAGGTTACTGTGGATACCCCTGTTTTGTCCATGTTGTATATTGAATTTGGTAGGTAGTTTCTTTTTTCATAAAGAGTCTTAAGATTTAAAAAAAACCGATCTACCTGGCTTTTATGGAAACCCATTATTCGACCCATTGAACATTTTTCTGGCTGATGCCTTTTACTTTGTGTCTTTGACAAAACCCTTTTACTCACGGTTCACCCGCCATTTTTTTAATATTGCTGAACCTGTGCTGAAGTTTGTGAGCTTTAGCTTAAGCAAACTTATAAGCCACTAATTTCAAATCTTTCTTGATAATCCCATAAAATCTAAAATCCAGGTCCCTTACTTGTTGGGGTAAATCAGCCTCCATATCTAAAGGTATGTCAGTTTTGAATCGTCCTAAGGAGCTGGGGATCGTTCCTGCTTTTAACCGTTTTCTTAGTGTTGCTTCATTTATTCCCATTTCCTTGGCTATACTGCTTTTACTAAAACCATCTGCAACTTTTTGCCTAATCTCTTCCATATTGCCTTCGGTGAACACTAGCTTCATGTTGATAATTTTAGATTTTGCTTAATATCTTCATTACTAACCTACTTCTTGCTAAATTTTAGCCACACAAACAAACAACAACAATATTCTAAAAAAACATACAATAACGTGTACTAACCTGTAAAGTTCGCAGGTACCTCACAAAATACTAATTATCAAGCACCAATAATTAGATCGCCAACCCATGCAAACACTTCTCGGCCATTTTTAAAACAGGTGTGTCGATAATGTATATTTCTGTTTTCGTATCCAGTGTCGTATGCTATTTGGAACATGACTGACTGCATAGATAATTTAATAGATGGCGATATGTATTAAAAATAAGCCTGCGTACTCTTATACTCATGCGTACTCTTATACAACATTACCCTAACAAAGTTATAGAACGTACAATTATGTTTTATAACTTGTTATAAAATAGTACATACATCCAGACTATGTAACAAATCAATTCTAAACAAAATGAGTGTAAATTTTTTAGAGTTACGTAGATCAAATGGTATTTATCACTAATACACTATTCGATTTTAGAGTATCTATTTTAATATACATCATATACATGTGTGTTAAAGGTATCGAAAAACATGGTAGAGAGCATAACTGAGATTATAACCTCAAAACATCTATGAATGACCAGAAGATTAAAGATACGTTTACATATTACTATAGCTACTGAACTATGACAAATCTAAGAAATGTATTTATCAACGCACCCCCGCAATTATTATACAGTGCGAACGTAAAGGTTGGAATAAATTCATTTAAAATTCAGGGGTATGTTCAAAAAAAAAAACGCTCGGACATGTCGATTTTTATTTTTAACTGCGGGTTTTCTTACTATAATTTTATGTATACAGGGTGGCCCAAAAATAAGTTACGGTCATCAACGTAATTTTTTTAAATGTAAACACCTATTTTTTATTTTAGATTTAGGTTCTACATCAAATTCTAAGTATATTTCATGTACCATGTCCTATACCTAAACTCGACCGTTGACGATTGAACACAATAAAAGGCTATTTTTGGAAGAGTTATTTATATCAAGCAACCTATCAGTTATTGTTTGGTTATTTACATTTGTGGTTGGTGTTTTTGATTGTTAACTTGTCATAATTTGTTGACATCAAATAATTTTGAGTGAATTTAGTTTGATTTAGATGCCTAAGCAAAGTTTTGCTTGTGTTAAGTTTATCAAAAGATAAAATTAAAATTTCAAAAAATGGTACGTCTTAGTGAGCGAGAGCGAATAGAGATTTTGATGATGATTGGTTATGGAAACAGGATGCGCACTCAGATGGAAGTCTGTGAAATTTATCATGCCAAGTATCCTGATAGGCCACGTATATCTCAAAGTACTGTCAGTAAAATAGAACAGAAATATCGGGATTTGGGTCATGTCAGGGATAATTATACGAAAGGTCGGTCAAGTATATCAGAAGAGAAGCAACTAAATGTCTTGCTGGCAGTTGAAGAAGATTGCCATAAAACGACTCGCAATATTGCGTTAGAAAATCAGATATCCCAGACATCCGTCGTTAAGTATTTAGGTATAAATAAATGGCACCCTTACAAAGTTCAATTGGTTCATGAACTAAATGAAGATGACCCAGATAGGCGTTTAGAATTTTGTGAGAGACTTATGGACTTGTGCCATGCTAATCCACAATTTTCAAAAAAAATTGTATTTTCTGATGAGGCAACGTTTTGTCTTTATGGTAGTGTAAACCGGCAAAACTGCCGATATTGGGCTACTGAAAATCCGCACTGGATGATGGAGTGATTGAAAACAGGGTTATAGGGCCCTTTTTCTTTGAAGGATACTTGAATGGTGAGAGGTATTTAGAGTTTTTAGAAAATGACTTGGTTCCATGCCTTGCCACTTTATACCCCGATCCAGAAGATCCGGATATATTAGATAATTCCTTATGGTATCAGCAAGATGGAGCTCCAGCCCATTACACTCGTCCCGTGCGCCAGTACCTGGATACCGTTTTCCCTGGACGTTGGATTGGTCGGAGGGGTGCAATTGAATGGCCGGCCAGATCGCCGGATCTGACTCCTTTAGATTTTTTTTTGTGGGGGTATCTTAAGTCCAAAGTTTATGTTAATCGGCCAAACAACATTGAAGACTTAACAATTAGAATAACGGAAGAAATAAGATTGATAGAACCTTCTGTTATCGATAACGTTTTACAAGAATTTCAGCATCGACTGGGATATTGCCAAGAGGTTCGTGGCAGCCATTTTCAACACTTAATAAATTAATTAAAATATTTTTATGTATTCTTGCTTGATATAAATAACTCTTCCCAAAATAGCCTTTTATTGTGTTCAATCGTCAACGGTCGAGTTTAGGTATAGGACATGGTACATGAAATGTACTTAGAATTTGATGTAGAACCTAAATCTAAAATAAAAAATAGGTGTTTACATTTTAAAAAATTACGTTGATGACCGTAACTTATTTTTAGGCCACCCTGTATACATAAAATTATAGTAAGAAAACCCGCAGTTAAAAATAAAAATCGACATGTCCGAGCGTTTTTTTTTTGAACATACCCCTGAATTTTAAATGAATTTATTCCAACCTTTACGTTCGCACTGTATAATCAACAAACAAGGATCACCTTTAGATCTATTAAAATGTAAATTGGTTAATTCAGCATTAAATTTGCTCCTTAATAGTACGGAGTTTCCTGATATTTTTATATTAACTGAACATTAGCTTAAGTATAGAGAACTGTCTTGTCTTGAATATTATGTACCTAAATCTATATAATCTCTAGATGTAACAGAACAAATGCAGTCCATGGTCGAACTTTAATTATGGTTAAGGAACGGACATTAAATGAATTAAATTTTGTAAATGTTGATAGATTTAATTACTTGCTAGAAGAGAGTATATCGTTGGTCTTATTAGATCACCAGCTACGAGCTTTCAAGTATTTTTGATTAAGCTAGAGGTAATTTTGTCCAGCATCTCAATGAATGCGAAAGTTGTACTGTCAACCGATTTTAATGTAGATTTCCTTGAACCTTCCGGAAATGATTTAAAGATTTAGCGTTATAGAATTTATTTATTTTATTTAATATCAAATTGCACATTAATAATCCTACTAGGATTACTGCTAGTTCGTCTTCTGGACTCGATTATCTTTGTTCAAACCTCTGTTTGTTATGGTTAGGTTATTAATTTTTGTTGTAATTTATTTCGTTCATGGGGACATCCCGTAAGTATATAAAAAAATAAATAAATAAATAAAATGGCCCAAATTTCTTTAAAATAAAAAGAAAAAAAAGACAAATTTAACTCGAAATATATTTTATTTATTCAATTCGACCGAGTGACAGGATCATTTTCTTCGACTTGCACCGCCCCCGGCTCCTGCACCGCCGCCGGCGCCGCCTCCCGCCCCGGCACTCGCTCCCGCATTAAATCCGATTCCGAAACCTCCTTGAGCTCCCATGCCTCCCATGCCGCCCATTTGTCCCATGCCGCCTCCACCTGGCATTCCCGGAATTTGAGCGATGGCGACCTTGTGGCTCACCTATAGATATACAGAAGAGATTTTTGCATATAACTTTATAAAAGGTCTGATATTTCAATTTCCAATTACACTAGTCCCAAGCCAACACACGATAGTTAAATGAACGTTCATTTTTGGTTTACAGCAGATGTACATTTTTGCTTGAACTTCAACGATAAATATCGGATAAAATTTCCATGTGATATACGTTGAGGAATTTAATATCATGTTTATGTTATTCCCGTTTAACAAGAAGGTTTATTACGTGTTAAACCTTATATACAATTACTATATCAATATAATAATATATAATTATTATTTTATGAAAGTTAAACTTTTAAGTAGAGGAAAGTAGCCTAATACTGCATAGGTTCCTAATATCGGACATCTGTAATAAAACAGCGCCATCTCGTAACTTCCATAGTAATCAAGAGAACTATTACGCAGATCATTTCCTACAAGAATTACAGAATCCTATCATTGTTTATAAAACGTGATTTTGCTACTGTAACGGTTTTCGATGTGCAAAGATTTTAACAGTGTATAATTTTTGGCGTTATTTCTGGAAAAGGTAGGTTAAATAATTTGTTTCTTACATACCATATCATTAAGTAGATTGCAGATGATACCTTTTAATGTATAAATTGCTTCTGTAAACTATTTTTTAAATGTAAAAAAAACGGTAAATTTAGTGAGGTTATGTACCGTAATATCGGATATTTTTGGTTTCCTAATATCGTATAGTATCCGATATTTGGAACCAGTTTTCTGGAACTGCTTTTAAATGAATCAACTGATTTTCTGTCATAGATACTTGCGCTTTACTCTCTTTTTTTATAATAAATGAGAATAAGTTTCATATACCATATTATTATGCTTTTAACCTTGATTAAGGAAGTTTTTTGCTTTTTTTTCTAGATGAACAAAAAACAAGAGAAAGGTCGTAAAACATGGGATGCAAGAGCCATGGAGCTTGCGGTAAATGCTGTTAGAAGCAAAGAAATGGGGTATTTAAAAGCGTCAAAAATAGATAAAGTTTCAAGAAGTACCCTTGTTGATTACGTAAAATCAGATAAGCCAATAGAAGTATTAACAGCTACGAAGTTAGGAAGAAGACCTGCGCTAAGCAACGAAATTGAAAATCTGTTAGTTACATATTGTTTAGATATGGAAAAATGGTTTTATGGACTAAAAGCTTCCGATATTAGAAGGCTAGCGTTTTAGCTAGCTATCCAGAACGGGCTACAACACCTTTTTTCTTTGACGAAATCAAGTGCAGGAAAAAAGTGGCAAAAAGGGTTTTTAAAGAGACATTCTGAACTGAGTTCTAGAAAGCCACAGGGTGTATCTGCAGCTCGCATAAAAGGGTTTACTCGAGAAAATTGCCCGGCTTTTTTTGATCTGTTAGAGCCAGCCTTAGCAGAAATCAAATTGAATCCAGCCAGATTATTTAATGTAGATGAAACAGGCATTACAACTGTTTAACACAAACATTCAAGGGTTCTCAGCTTACGAGGTAAAAGGCAAGTTGGGGCCTTGACGACATCCGAAAGGGGAGCTCTACACGATCTTCAGCTGGCTATCTGGACAAGCTGATGATACTATGACAACTGATTTTAATGACTGGACACATCTACAGCAGGGGATAAGCAGGCATGAGGAAAAACTTAGACATAATGAATCCTGTGCAATTTTTGATCTTTGGAGGCTTAATAAAACTATTGACCAAGAATTAGATGAAAATATGCGCCAGGAAATTTCTATATGGAGAAAAATCTTAAGGCGCGTCATTGATGTGACCCTAACACTAGCTTCTTGCAACATGCCTTTTAAGAGGACATAATGAAAGCAAAAATTCAAAGAATCCAGGTTTCTTTTTTATCTATTATTCAATTGCTTTCAAAGTATGATCCCGTATTACAAAATTTATTGGAACACAAGTAAAAAAAATCTGTTACGTATTTAAGCCCAAAAATTCAGAACGAAATTATTGAAATATTAAGCAATTCGGTTAAACAAGAAATTTTAAAGAGAATTATAGAAGCCCTATTTTTTCAGTTATAGTTGATACCACCCAGGATATTGCAAAAGTTGATCAGTTAAGTATAATAATTAGATATGTCATAACAGGTTATGTAGAAAACACACCGGCGCAAATTAAAATCCACGAATCTTTTTTAGGGTTTAATCCAGTAACGGCCTTTGCCAAACCATTTTGGAAATTCTAAACAACCATGATCTTTCCATAAAAAAGCTTCGTGACTAGGGTTATGACGGAGCTGCTAACATGAGCGGTGTATATAAAGGTGTACAAGCGAAAATTTTAAAATTAGCACCACATGCTCCATATGTGCATTGCGCAGCACATAATTTAAATTTAATTCTTAATGATTCAGTTAAAGATATTGCGGAAGATATAAGAAACTTTTTTGACATGGTTCAAAATTTATATGTGTTTTTTGGTCACAGCATCAAACGATGGGCGCTATTGCAAAGTGTGAAGCAAAATAAAATGACTTTAAAAGAATTAGCACCTACTCTGTGGTCCTCCGGGCATGATGCTTTGGAAGCTCTTCGTTTTAGGTACATTGATGTATTAAAGACACTTTCTAAAATAATACTTACTTTTTAAAAAACAGCGGAATCACATTATTTAATACTTTTTATGAAAATATGAAAGAAATGAGGAATAATTTTAACTTGTTAATGCAGAAAGCTATTGAATTAGCAGGAGAATGGGGTACTTCTACTCAGTTCGTGCAAAAAAGAATAGTTCGCCCCAAGATATTTTTTGACGAGAGCAGAAACCACCACCACATTGAAAGCGTTGATGAATGGTTTAAAATTAATGTTTTTTATAAAAGAATCGACATAGTTATTGCTCAAATAAAAAGCAGGAGTGACGCATTGAACGAAATTTAGGACACTTTTAGGGTAATTTTACCAAAAACTATACGTAATTCATCCATTTCGGATAAGACATTATATAAAATGGGCGAAAGGCTTTATATTAAATATCCAGGCGATCTATCCTATTCAATTGCTTCCCAATTAATATCTTTTAGAAAATGTTTTCGGGGAAAAATTAATGACAATACGATTTTAGAACTACTCGAATTTATTTTGATTCAAAATTTTTCATCTTGCTGCAGTTTTAGCGAAATTGTAACCGCATGCAATATTTTTCTTACAATTCCTGTTTCAGTAGCTTCTTCAGAAAGATCGTTTTCAAAATTAAAAATTATTAAAAATTACTTAAGAAGTGTAATGGGCCAAGAAAGGTTGTCTGCTTTGGCAATTATGTCTATTGAAAATTAGATATCTCGAGAGCTCAATATTGATAATATTATCTCAACTTTTGCAAATTCCAAAGCAAGAAAAAAACGTTTTAAGTTTTTTTTTTATTAATAAATGCTTCTTTTAGATTATATAGGATAGGTGTAGGTAGGTACTAAGACATACGTTAACGTGTTTTAATATAGTAATATAAATAAATGTCATACAAAAATAAAAACGTCATAAAAAAAATAAATGTCATACAAATCAGGTCGCTGAGCTGCTAGGGAGGGCATACCTACGTGCTGCAAGCGTTGAAGTGGCCGTAAATGGTTTTAGAAAATGTAGAATTTTTTCCACTCAACAGGCATGTATTCCGAGACGATGATTTTGCTATTCATTCCCAACGTGAAAGAACCCCGCGACCACCCCAACAACTTGATTAGAACAGGCCAGAATCGGAGGAAATAGAAAGCGAAGATGAAATACCTCTATGAGGGACAGGATTAAAACACCTGATGCTATCCCCACAAAACCCTTAATGAATAGCTTGACCACTCCTTCTACAAACAGAAAGTTGATGAAACCGACAGATATGAACCCTATGCCTAGTTGCTCGTACACGTCCGGATCTACGAATAAGCGAGAAAGACGTGGCACTACTGCGTTAATAACTGGATCGCCTTACAAATCAGAACTGAAAGAAGCTTTAAACAAAAGAAAATTAAAAACAGTTCCGATTAACACTGCACTTAAGGGTCAAAACAGAAGCACAAATTCTAAACCAAAAAAAAAAATGGTAAAAGGAAGGGAAAAGCTAAAAAACCTCTCACCTCATCCAGTGATGATGACACTGATACTGAATTGCAGTTAGTAGACAGTGATGATGATATGGACAGAGATGCCGAAGACGCCGAGTGTCTGTATTGCAATAATTTTTATTCGGAGGACAGAGCAGGGGGAAAAGTGGATCAGATGCAATCAACGCTTTCGTTGGTGCCATGAAGAATGTGCAGGAACTGACAAAAATCTATGGTTTATTTGTGAGATGTGCTTAGATTAACTTTAAGGTTTTTCATAAAGTTTTTAATTTAATGTTAATCAGTGGCGAAGCGTGAACTTTTTTTTCGGGTAGACAAACAATAAAAATCGTTAATTAGAAAAAAAATGTGTATTTAATATTATTCATTTTAATGAAATAGAGAATGAAAGCGCATGAAATATTAACTCAAAGAAAAAAATTATGTAGTGATACAAGAAAGAAAAAAATAATTACTACTAGCATAAAAAGATAGATAAATAAAAATAAATACTACTTACAAAAAAACACAACATAGGTATAACTATAACTTATAAATCCATAATATCCATTATTTTAAAATTAATTAAACACAAATAAAAACACAACTAAAATACAATATCGAACAGTCGTTTATAAATAACCACTAAAAAAACCTGTAAGATGTATTGCGGCCGACCAGATCAAGCGTGTCCATAAACAATAACCCTCAACAGCATAATAAAATAGCTGGTCGACTTCGATAGACAAAAGTTCGAATGTCTTTCCCGCGAGTAAATTTTACATACGTAATAGGCTGAAGGCTGATGCGGCCGGACCTCTTCCACCTGCTTGATACGCATCAATAATATGGTTCTATTAATTGCTCTAAATTTCGGAAGACAAATATCAATGTGTCTTTCTGGGGCTCGTATACAATAATTGGGTGTCAGCCCTGCATTTTTATTTTAATTGGTGCGTCAGGCGGGGCGCGCCTTAGATATTATAGATAGATAGATATTATTATAGCCGTTTAGATACTATATAATAATAGTAAGGAGCGACTACGTTCTGTGTTAATTTTTTTTTTAATTGTAATTCAACAATTACATGAAATAATTACGTAATAAATTAATGACAATTAACTGGATAATTTTGGGTAGACAGTGTCTACCTTGTCTACTCGTACGCTTCGCCACTGATGTTAATAAAAATCTAAACAAATACCTATGCTTTTTATTTTAAACGTTGAAGTTCCGAATGTTGGATATATGCGATATAAGGAACACAATTTCAAAATAATAATTTATGCACTGTTATGTTTTTTTTAACTTTTGTGAAAGTTAGAGCCAGTTAAAACTATTTCGTGTCACATAATGAAAGAACATATCATCCTAACCATTTTTAACATGCAATTAATTTATGTGGTATGTAGGTATTTTTTGTTAATTAAAAGAAAAAAGTATCCGATAATAGGCAACTTTCCTCTATGATATATTGTTTACTATTTACAAGACGTGTCTAATAGACAAATATACTTACTATCAACAAAACGTTGAATATTTAGTTATAGAAAGCCAGTATGAAACCTTTATTTTAATCGTAAAATAATTGTTAATATAGAATTTGTAATAAAAGGTTTCTATTTAAGGTTCAATTGTGGGTATATTATACCAGGTGTCCAGGAACACTTTTTTTATGGGATTTTTCAGGGATCATTTTTCAACGTACAAGAAAAAGATTAATTTTTCCAATGGCGCCCTTACGGGGTCCATCGTCAATATGTTTCAATAAAAAATAGAGTACACCATTCCACCAATGCATTTTTCCATACACGTATATATCTTACACTATAAGATATGTATGAAAAGTATATCTCATGCTACATAGTGGTATATATTTGAACATTTCTATCTTTTGTGAACAGAATAGTATATGATATACGTATTTACTACAGTTTAATAAATATACCTTGACCAAAACCAAAAACTTAGTAAAAAATCTTTGAATAAAAATATATTTAACGATAATAATATTTAATGTGTTGCTTGGGGCGATTTAAAGCCTAAATAACATTGATATAAAATACTTTGCTGAATATTATACTTTTCGTGAAAATAGCCTTCAGTTTTAAAGATATTTAACCATAAAATATGTGCTCATTTAAAAATTGTGAAATGATTTTTGGTTACCACTGTCTAAAATGACTGATATTTCTGAAATTTCTAGTTGGACTAAGTAGTTTAAATCCTAAATATTTTTAATATAGAATACTTTTCAAGCTGAATGTTATAATCTTTGTTTCATAAAAATTGCCTGGATCCACAGAAGAGAGATTTAATTTAAAAAATCTTCTAGGTTAATTGCGGTTTCATTATGAATAGTATTGATAGTAACTTGGTCCTTTTTAATAGGGCACCCTATATATTAATCAATTTTTGAGATCACATCAGCAAAGCATGGCACAGATGCTTTGCTTTTAAAATACATACATTTAAAAGTTGCTACTTAACACATCGACAAATCTTTTTTAGCACCTTTTTATCAGTATCAATTACAATTATACTCCCAAAATACCAAAAAAATGATAAAATGCTTACCAGAACTGCAACCAAAACAAAGACAACAAGCAAACTTTTCATTTTTCTATAATAAATAAGACATGTTCTTTTTCCTGAATTTATAGCGATTTTAATCCTTTATATTATAAGTATTATTATTGGTACAGTCATGCAAGTCATGTTTAAAATAACACTACAAGACCATTAACAGTTTATTAATAATTATTATTAGCACGCGACATTACATTATTTAATGACAATGAATTTTTTTAAATTTTTATTCCCTTTAGTTTGCTAGATTCCTGTTATAACCCAGTGTTTTCACCACTTAATTTTGTTTTTTTCATTTTTATTTTTGTTGAGCTTTGTGCATAAGCCTATACTTCGTGTTTGTAACTGTTGTAGAGGCGCATTTTGATATTGCCTTTAATTTTAATTTTAAATTTTAAGGGATATATTACAAATTATATAGATAATAAATTACTATTTAAAATAACTTTATTATCAAGCTATTTAATAAACATGCTTCTATAAAAACATGTAAAATCACAAAACCAAATGCTGAATGGCTTACACCTAATCTGAGAATGTTGATTGAAGATCAAAATAGGGCTCTACAAAAGTATAAAGCTTCTAGAAGCCTCAATGATTGAAGTATTATAAAAACTTGAGAAATCTAACAGTTACTATAATTTGACGGAAAATTATTTAAATTTCATTGCTTCTCATACACACGTCACCTTTCTAATCCTGATGCTATTAATACTTATTTTGCTCAATTTTTCCAAACTGTATAGTATAGCAATTGTAATATTAAAATAAATGTTTGTATAAAAATTTATTTTAAATATAAAATCAGTCTCCTCTAAGCTAACCGACATTAATATGACCACTTATATCTATAGCAAACTTTTCATGTTAAAAAACAAATCATTATTATTAAAATTGAATTCTTGTATGCAACATAGGTTTTATAATAATTATAAAATAATACGATCACACACGCAAGAGTGTTTTCCACACAGGAAATAATATGTTGTTTTACATCATTAAATCTGGAAAAGTGAAACAAGATGCGTTCTTCAGTGATATGCATTGGGTTATTGCTAGCCTTTATGGTAAATTTACATGTGTTTAAACAATTATTGCTTCAAACTTTTAGGTTCTACATGCCCAAAGTCAATACTTTCCACAAAAAACTAATTATGGTCTACCCATAGCACCTTCCCGAGGACAAATACAGGTTAGTCAAAATAAAACCACTTTTTATAATTACTAGTTTTATTAAATCTAAATCTCAGTACACAAATCAGGTACAAATAAACTCCAAATATGATCACATGAAACCCCCAATCGATTTACAACCAGTCTTACATTTAAAATACCTACTTTACAGAGGATAAAACTATATTTATTCACATATAACACAAGATTAAACATACAAAATAAATTTATTATAATAAACTATTGCAATTTCTTGGGGCCCACCTTCGCTTTGGCATTTTCCACTAAGCTATTAAACAATTTTGAACAGGCTTCTGTGAACTTGTTAAGCATTCCATGGTGTATCATTCCGGGAAGCATTATGCCAAATGTTACCACTGCATAAGTCAACAAAAGATTATCGATGGTACCTCCAACGAAAGTTAATAAAACCAACATTGAAATGGTCAAACCAAAGTAGAGTTTTGGATTGGTGACCCTCATTCTCCAATAAGAGGACATCAAGAGTTCTGCCTTGGTTTTATAGAGGATAATGCTAGTGCATATCTCTTCATATTCTTTCTGTTTCTCACCGCTCCACATCTCGACAGTGTAAATAGAAGATAATACTGTGGGCATGAAACAGTCAGCAATGGTTATCAGCAGACCCATAAAAGCTACCATGGAGAGCATATTTGGATTTTGCAGCCATATAATTGTGAAGACGACACTTGTAGCTGCCAAAATGCCAGTGGAGTGCCACTGTTTCTCCCATAAAACTACTTTGTTGGCATGTAGCATCAGTTCCCTATAAGGTTCCAAGGAAAGTTTCAGTTTTCTTATCTGGGATTCCATCGGTGTAGGTAGGTTCGCTTTATATTCGCCAGATCCAGAGGAAAATATCGACCCTATGGGGTTGAATATTTGGGATGGATTTGGAAGATCTTTGGAATGCAAAATCGGGTCCAAGTAGCCGTTATCCATAATGTTAGGGTCGGCAAGGGTATCGGCCATAGAATTATCTAAAAACAAGCAGTTTTAATTAAAGGTAAAGAAGACAGGATATGTGTAAAGTTTGTAATTACCAGCAATATCCCCAACGGACACTGTTTGTAGAGTTTGAACTTTGAATAGAGGCCAAATTCCAAAACGCTGTCAATGTCAAATATGTCACTTGTCATTGGTTGTTATGTTAACGAGGAAGCATCTCAGGACTTAGAATATCCAACGTTGCCGGAGTGACCTTATTGCTACATTATCGTTTATATTTAACTGAATACTACAATAATTCTTCCCTGAATAAAAAAATTTTAAAAAAATTTTACAAAATAATAAGTTTTCTAATACAAGTTAATTTTTTTTGCAAACAAACCATTTTTTTAGGATCTATATATACAATTTTACTTATCCTAAAATAAAAAGAAGTTGGAATTTTGTTTATGCACCTTCTATGTCAATCAAAGAATCAGAAATTCAGAATATTATGTACAGTCTCGGTATTGGTTTAACCTTTTGGAATTGTTTGATTAAAAAACAAATTCAATGTCATTGATTGAGTCATTAAACAGATGTTTTAAATAGTCAAGTGGCTGATCAAATGATTCATGAATTTCTCTAGGATCTTCACCGGTCTTCAGTCTGGTTAACTTCAGTTTCTTAAGTGGTTGGAAATGTGAAGGAGCTGGATCTATACATTGTAGATGAATCATTTGCAAACATTCAAGAAATTGTGATTTTTTGAGTAGTCATAGTCAAAAATGAATAGTCATGAATAGTCAGTAATTTATATGATTTTGAGACACTTTTTGATTATGCAAAAGATTTTTCTCTAGACTATTCTTTGCTGTTTTAAAGGACTTAAAAATTTCTTAAAGATTGTATTTGGTTCTTTTGGTATCGGAATACTTTTTCTATTCCATTTTGTTTCTAGTATCTATTTGTTTGACATCTTCAGTCAAAAACTGGAGACTTTTCTGTAGTAAAATGAGCTGTCTGCTATGAAATTACTGTATTTTTCTATTAATTATAGATTTCTTGAGAGTTTTCACAAATATTTCGGCCATTAATTCCATTGGCTTTTGGCTATGCTGGTGTTATTCTTATACAGTGTTGCTCTATTTATTATCCTCTCCTCTCTTATCATTTGAATGCGTCTATATACAAATTTGAAATTTGGCAAACATCATTAGCAACCTAAATACTACTTTTTAATTCCTAGTTCATTTTGCAATACTTCAAAATGGAAATGTAAATATTTCACTACAAAATATATTGGAGAACTCTTTACGAACATTTGCAAAGCGGCAACATCAATATTGCGACATGCATCAATTATTCTTTGACGTAGATCAAAGATAGTTGCTGGCTGAATGACGTATGCCATTTGTTTCAAGTAGCCCCATAAAAAAAAAGTCCAGAGGTGTAAAATCGGGCGACCTGGCTGGCCACTCGGTAGGCCCTCGACGACCAATCCACCGATTAGGGTAAATATTAGTCAAATATTCTCTAACATTTCTGCTAAAATGAAGAGGTGCCCTTGTTGAAAAACTGTTTATTACTCAAATTCATGAGGATTGTCTTCAATAATCTCAAGCATCAGTGGTTCTACTGCATTTTCCAACATGTTTACGTAGTCTAGATGCCCTGTCAAATTTTGTACACTTGTTCAGGTATAGTAAAGACCAAATGTTTGATTTAATGGATTCTAGAAATCCCATGTGACAAATAATTGATGTAACTTGGACTAAATACAGATCAAAAAAACAGATCAATTAAAAAGAATAACAAATGCATAGTCTGGAAGTAAACTTAGACATTTTCCTATCTCTGTGAGTGTCCTTGATACTTTGGTATGGTACACAAAATTTTATATATGTTTCAGTCAAAATAACTAGATTTGGGAACCATATACTTTCTCTGTTAGTAGTTGTTTCTCTTTGGTTGTACCCAAAGGTTCTTTACGAGCCCCACCCTTAGCTCCTTCTGGTAATGATGTTGGTAAAATAATTCCTATGGTCCCTATTAACATAACTCCATTACAGTAAATAAATTCTTCTTTCAGTTTGGCATATAAACTTTTATTGAAAATTTCGTCAATTAGTATTTGGAGTGTTTGGTCTTTTCTGGTGCCTTCTTGAGATTCGTGAAGTGTTATGGCTCTTAGTAGGGAGTTTTCAGAGACAAATTCACATTATGTTAAATGTTATCTTGCTGTGGATTTTTTGCTAGCTCTGTTAAGTAGTCAGATGGATTAAAAGTACTTTTTTGACGAACAAGAATTGAAGTTATATGATTGATAGATTCTGGATGCTAAATAGAAAGCTTTCTACCCTTGCAATTGGAACTGTTTTTCGGTTTTATCTAATAGACAATTGTCACAGGACACAATAAATTTTGAACCATAAATACAGTTGGGAAAATGCTGTATATAGACCAAGTACAGGCTAGTGTTTCCTTTTTGAAATGGTTGCAACTTCTTTGAACTTTAGTTGTAGTAGATCACAAATACAAATTTGTGATCTTGTGACCTTTTGCACTAGTGGTGTTCCAGTAGGTCCTATTTCCACAAAATCAAAATAGGTCAAATTTTTTGAGTTGCTTAGTTCATGCTTGAATTAAAAATATCTTCATGTTCTTTCATCCAAAGTAAAATGGCATCTTTAACAGTAAACTGACGTAATACTTCTGTCTCTTCTGAGAGTTTAGAAATGAATTTTCCTACATATCCAATCATTCCTAAAAATTATAATAAAAGTGACAATATTCCTTACTTTATCTGGATCTGGGTATATATACCTGCTGGAAAAGATGAATTGGAAAAAATTCATTTATGGTGCACTATAAAGACATTTATGTTTATTTATAGTTGAGTTGTATATGTTGAGTTTTTGTTGTTATTTTGTGGTGTGCTGTCCTGCTCTTTTTTATTTTTGGCGAAAGTTAATATGTCACTAAGTCTTTTATACCTAAATATATCAATGTGTATTGAAAAAGTTGTTATGTACCTTCACTCCTCTGATAATACCAGTTAGTGGTGTCCTTCTTTCAACTCAATCTTGCTGAATATCGTAGATCCATTCAGTTGCATTTTAAATTCATCTATTATTGTTGAAGTTACATAAGGCTCTGGTATGATGGCCTTATTTGGATTTCTCCTGTCAACACATACTTTTAATTACTTTGGATTATTATGTTTTGGGACAATAATGATTGGTGAAGGTTCTTTGCTACTGGCTATGTAGTTTAATTGTAATATTGGTCATGACATCATTTTCCTATGACTCCTAATAATTTTGGATAATGTTGTTCAGCAAAACTACTATCAATAGGATTTTGAACGAGGTTAGTGAATGAAACAATATTTAGATCCTTGCAGGCTTAATAACATAGTAATTATTCAAAATTATCTCTGAACAAGCAGACTGAGTACCGGATATATATTTCTTCCTCTGCTATATCAGTCATTACCACAATTTCTGCAAATTTACTCTTGCTTGAATTGATTGCTATGATATTTGTTATTCTTGTTCATTGAATTGTTTTTGTTAAATTGCGATTGTTGATGTTATTCTGTTTACATCGTATTCATTAGGTACCTATGTTCCATTGCCGAGACTTGTTTTTCTGTAATTTCATATACTTTTAAAATCTGTTGGAGTGACGGATTGTCTGTTAAAGCAAACCTTTGTAGTTTCCAACGAGTTGGGCTTTTAATAATTTCAGATTTAATTTCCCTATCCTACTCTAGAGATTTTTAGAATTATGCTGAATGCACTAGTTTGCCCTTAGAACATTGAAAGGCCTTTCAATGTTCTAAGAGTTTGCCTGGTTTAGAGCATTACCAAATTGCGGTCATTTTGTTAAACTTTGAAGTGCACTGTATCAAATAAGTTACCACTTTTACATCTTTGTTCTCAATTTCATTGATATAGGTACTTCACAACCCTGTTCACCAAATAATAAGTCAGATGTTATTAAATTAATTATTTTTAGGACGTCGAGAGGCAAACGTCGGTACAATATCTACCGAATGGCGAAAAGGTGGTGACCAACGTAGAAACCCGTTATTCAACTTACTAGTAAATATGATAAATAAATAAATACACATTTTCAGCATTCAAATTTCAATTATATTTTATTAATACATAAGAAACATAATTTCCTAGTTGATCCAAGAATCCCTTTAGCCGGATGAAGAGGTGCTATTGGTTGCTAAAAATAACAAAAAAAAAAACAAATAAATATCAAAAACAAAACAATTGACTTACGTGGTGGTGGAGGAGGTCCGCCGCCGCCACCGCCTCCTCGACCTCCGAAGCAGGAGGCAGTGTGGAGGTGGTGGGCAATAGGGGCGTGGTTCGCTAAGTCTCTTTTGACTAAGCTACTGCCGCTGCTAGAGTCGGAGTTTGATTTTGACGATCTTCCGAAGCCTGAGGCGCTGGCCGATCCAGAAGCTGGAACAATAGTCATTTTCTTGATTAAAAATAATTTAGTTTCATTATTTTCGGGATTATTTTGAAATAAAATGCGTATAACTTTAAAATAAAAAAAGGAAAAAAAGTGGTGGTTTTTTGAGGGTTTGAACACGGGTCGTCCGCTCTGGAAGGCTGCGAGTAACATTTGGAGGGTCCTCGCTACTGGAAGGCGTTTGAGGAGCGCATAGCCCAGGTTCGATCCCCAACAGGAACCACACTTTTTTTTTTATTTAAATTTTGTTTCTGCAAATTTAACGTCAAACTCTTGTTAAACGTGAATTACAAACATAATATTAAATTTCTCAACGTATATCACGCTGACATTTTATCCGATATTTGACGTTGAAGTTCAGCCAGAAATGTACCTCTGGTGTAAACCAAGACTAAACGTTTAGTTAACTATCGTTTGGATTGGGATTTTTATTTTTGATCCGGTTAACAGGATAAAATAGAAGGCATAAATTAATTTCAGTAACAGTATTGGTTATTACGTGCTAATTAGTTTCACATTAATGGTAATAGTCTAGTTAGCAACTGACCAGTCAAACATGTAACGAAGTTACAAGATTTTGTCTTTATTTTATAGTAATAAGGGTAAGCCCAGGTAGTCTTTTATAAAACAATTTAGATAATTTTGCTCCGTTAACATTTTAACCTCTAAATTTATAATTTACATAACAAAAAGATACATTTTAAGCTTTACCTGTGAGTCATGAGGGGTTTATAATTGTAAATATAGAGTATAAAGAAATCAACTGAAATAGAGGTTTCTAGCCTGATAGTATCCTGGAAAGGTTTGATTTCTTATAGGTTATGCCTAGTTCTCCATTGACTATGTTGTAGTCTCGGGCCTTATTGTTTTTAGCCCTGGTTATTCTTAGGATAATAAAGAACCACAAATGCCTAAAACTGAGAGGGTTTTCATCACTATGCTTCCAGTTTTCCGGTTATTTTCATGAAATTTTCCTTTCATGCTGTTGCATTGTTTACATGCACGTTCTATTTTGCAAGTTTCAACTTTTACCTACCTTGGGAAGCTCTGTTAAATGAAGGGGCACGCCCGGTGTGGCAAAATATAATATAAATCATGATTCAGTTTCCCGCGGTTTTAGATTAAGATCTTTATCGAATCCGTTGCTATTGATATCGTTCCGTCCCGTTCCGTTTTATTATAAGAGCGTAGCTCTTATTATGGGGCTCTCCCGCAGTGGAGTTTTCGCACAAAATTCGGACCGGTCGGACAAAAGTGTTTATAACTTTGGTTGTATTTGGGTTAGAGAAACGATGTTTACCTTTTTAGAATCTAGAAATATAAGGCTTTAATTTGATTATTTTCAAATTTTCATTTGTTTTTTTTGTGTAGGACTAGGACGCCTTCAAAGTCAAAAAAAAATGTTTCCTTCGATTTTGGTCAAGGGAATTCGATACAGGTCGCAACGGTTTCTTGAATATTATGAAATTTAACAGATCGATTAAAATTAATGAGGACCTTATCTGTATGGTTTTTGGTTATTCTCAGTACAGGGGAAGTATTTTTTTTTAACGCTCAAAGTTTCAGACATGTATGATATTCCAGCCCCTCTGACGGTTAAACGGTGTTTTTCCGGAAATAATGACTCGCAGAAGATAGGTGCGCCTCATCGAGAACTACAATTTTTATTAAGGACTTTTTTTGAAAAAATGTTTTTTTTTGGGAAAAAAATCAAAAAAACCTCAAAAAATTGATTTTTTTTAGTTTTTTCTGTGTAAAACTTTTACGGTGCAAAATTTTAAAAAATTTAATTTATATTAATTAAAGCTGCATTCATTTCAAATAAAATGGCGTATAAAGTTTAACCGTATCATTTACACAGGGTGAACAGTGCTCAATTGAAAATACCCTTTTTCACACTTTTTTTTTTCCAGCCTTAATAACTTTTTAGCGGCACCCGCTAGAACCAAATGGCTTATGGGCGGTTTGTAGCGTGTAATAAGCAGAATCCTTTGCAATTTCAACCGTACTTCTAAGTAAAACCATTTTTGAGTTATGAATTTTTTAACATTTTTTGACTTTGGAAATTAATTGTGCGTACCCGGTATGTGATAGAAAAACCAGAACCGATCGAGCAGATGCGCCATTCATTTTACTATGACATACTAAAATTTCATTTTTTCGCTATTTTTACAAGTACCCTAAAAGTATTTTTTTTTTCAAAAAAGTCCTAAGTATGAAAAATCGCTAAAAATCTACCCACACAAGAGCGACGTTCGAGTCACCTATGACCGGTGTTATGGCCGGCGTCTCCATGGCAACGAAAACGGCGATTTTCGCCGAAAAAAGACCCTTTTTATAATCGAAATTTAACTACTAAAATCAATCGGAATCGGTCCAGAATTGATGTTAATCTGTTCCTAAGGCTTTATACTATTTTTCCATGTACAAATCATAAGGCAAAAACCTTTTTTTATGCCCGAAATCATCGTCTCAAAAAGGGTTGATTTTGACGTCTACGCGCGATTTTGACAACATGGCGTCAACGTGGACGAATCGGCTCGGACTTGCTTCCTAATTTCATTGATAAAATGCTTAAAGTAGCTCAGAACTTCCTGAAATTGGTATTGAATTATTTAAGAAACTCTGGAGAATCCGAATATGTGCATACGTTTTACCAAATCGGGTTCTTTTAACCGTGATAATTCGGCAACGTTTGACGTTTTAGTATTTGCCGTGTATTATTATAATATTCATGCGACATAGTGGTCTATACAAGTCATTTTGCTAGACAAAAATTACAACACAGTGGGTCCTAATGATAAAAAAAAAATCTAATCGGGATTTAATGAGTATTATCACAGATTTAACTAGCTACGCTCGTAGCGTAGCTAGTTAAATCTGAGGTATTATTATTTTAAGTGGTAATTTTTTTTTTTGAAACTTTTTTGGTATTTGCCCGATTTGAATGAAATTTGGTATTTGGAGTTTATTTAAATATTAACACATACTTAGATTCGAGCGGAGCTCTTATCACATCATGGTTCTGTGAAGCCTGATACCCCAAAAACCGTAGACTTAAAGCTTGTAAGACATATAACGCGGTGAGTAGCGTTGTCGGAGCAACTGATCAACAATAATGTCATTTTTACAAGCTTGGAAGACGGTGGTATTTTAATTTTTTCCCTGTGAGTTTTTATCTGTGATTAATTATTAGAATATTCATATTAATTCCGTTCCGCTTTATGAACTTTTAAAACTGTGGTTTGGACACTATCTTTCTTTGTGTTTTGTAGGGCAAGCCACAGTCGCGAATATTAGTAACTGGTGCCTGGACACTATCTTTCTTAGGGCTTATCTTTTGTAGGGCAGGCAGCAGCGCGTTTTTGTTAAATTACTACCTGGACACTATCTTTCTTCGTGTTTTGTAGGGCAGGCAGTAGCCGCGTTTATTAATTATTACTTGGCTTCTTAAAGTGGTGAGAGACAAGTAATAACCGAGTCCGTGATAATATAATTACTATCCGTTTAGCAACAGAGCAGAGGTAAATGTTGACCGATTGATTGAGATTGCTTCGCTTGGTTGGTGTTGAGTTTCCGGCTTTGCTTAACGAATGTCATCCGTAACCGCTTGTACAGAACATCATAACCCCGTCCCTTAAATCATACTATTTTGCGTCATAAATAGTGCCGAATTTCAGCAATACTAATAAGTAACCAACCAAACCTGTTACTTACTTATTAGTATTTGTAATAATAAAGATTAAGATCAATCTCTACCTGGTTTCTCCACTGTTTAAAGGCTTACCCGAGAGGCTAGAGGGGACTCTAAGCTCCTTTAATTACTTACATTTTGTCAACTTTTTCTCCTATAACTGTACAAAGAAATAGTGAGGGGGGTTGACGGATACCCTGCGACTTCAAAGGTTAGAGGGTGGACATACGGCAAGTACGTAAGTACTCCCGCTACAAACAAAAGATAGTGGGTACAAAACTTCAAATACATAAAAAACTACAACGTTGCAATTTTTCTAATTTTTTGTCTAGGCAGTTAATTTGCTTGATTAAAAAAAGATTTATGGCAAAAAAAGGTTGATTTTATAAGATATCTATTAGTATGACCTGGCTTACGCTAAATTCTAGATTCAAAATGTTAGCCATCAGCCTTTTTTTCGTGAGTAAATTTTATAGTAGACTCTTTGGAATTAATATGATTTAAAATTGATTATGTTGAAAAAATATCATCAACTTATCGCCACGATATTTTAGGTTTTTCATTAAATATATTAATAATTTCAAAATCAAAATTTTCCATAAATATATTACTATCATATTTTCTTTTTGATAAAATTCATTATTATATTGGAAATAAGTAGTTTTTACACAATAGGTCTTAAATTCGTACTAACATTTAATGTTAAGAATTCTATTTAATGTTAGAACACGTGGCCCGATTCGTTGGCCCCCTAGGTCACCAGACCTAACCCCTCTAGATTTTTATTTTTGGGGTTACATAAAAAATGAAGTGTATAAAAAAAAATACAGAACCGTTGATGAACTTCAAACACGTATTAAAATTGCAAAAGCTACAAGACGTGTGCTTAAGTGTGCTCAGAAATGTATTGAACAAGATGGCGATGTTTTTGCTCATTTATTGTAAATTAGTAGTTTTACTTGATGTTATTTATTTCAAAGCCAACTTGCCTAAATTTGACAAAATTATTAATATCGTTATAACTTTGTTATTTTTAGGTTTAGGCTATTAGTGTAAATAAACGTTTTTATTAAGAAAATTATTATCTTTTGATTTATGTAAAAATATACAGGGGATTCCATTTAACAAAAGTACATTTTTCACATTTTCTCGAAAACGCGATGTTCAATTTTTCTTCTGTTTTCACCATTTTAATCAACAGAAAAAATCCTACTAGTTTGCTAATTTAAGCGACCCTGTATCTTAAATATTAACAAAGATACCAATAGTGCCGACTTAATCGGAGGCACCCTGTATATGCCTACTAGTGGTAGTATCGCTTTACCTCATAAAGAAAAGAAACGTGTACAGAAACTGGTCTAAAGACAATGACGAAGGATCTTCGTCATTTAACCCTTTTATATTAATTGTTTTAAAAATCCGTTTTGAATTAACTCTGTCCTAGATTAGTCGTTTTCTATTTGAATAAAGTTTTTTTTTTTAAATAAGTTTCGTGGCGTCACTATATAATTTATATAAAAAATATCAAAAATCTAATTTTTGTTAAAACAATTTTTAAGCCAGTTTTTGCCAGGTTCGTTCTACCTGACAGTGGGAGAGAACAACTTTCATAGACAGTGGAACAATTTTTTTAGCTGAAAAAAACCAATTTAATAGTGTTATCGGTTTTAACTGTCTTTCAAGCTTTCAACTCTAAAGTGCTTAAATTTTGCTTCATTTTTGTTGGCTTTTTAATTTCTATATTTCTCCTAATGCTAAATTCATTTAAGAAAAAAAAACTTGTATCAAATAATGACCCATTAGAACCCTATGGTTTTTGTATCAAAAATATTGTGTAATAAACTTTATAAGAACAATGGATTTAAGGATTTTGCTGACATTTTGGTCTTAGGAGGCTGTAATTTTGTAACACAATATCACATAAAAAAAGGCACTAAAAACTGCATACCATGACATAAAAATAATTTTTATTATGTAACAAAACCCAGAAGAAAATTTTAAAAATTGGCACCCTTGACTATGAATAGGAGAATGTTTCGATTCATGGTTTTTAATTTTTTTTTAATTTTAAGTAGGACTTAAAACTAAAAAAATAATTTTATTAAAAAAAAAAAAATAACAAGCTTACCACTCCCGCTTAGACCAAATCCAAAACTTCCCTGGCCCCCGAGTTGGCCCTGGCCTGAACCTCCTGAACTTTGGGGTGCCCCATAGGTTGAAGCCTACAGTAAAATATAATAAATAAAAATTTAAAAAAATCAATATATTCTCTTACCCAAACTATAGCGAATATCAGGACGCTAAAAACGATAAAACACCTCATCTTTAAAATAGTTCGAATGGTAGACTTTGAAATGCAAGAATTTCAAACTTCTACTAACATTCAGCGTGAACTATGTGGCATTTATATGAAATTCAAATTTATTATTAAATAATTATAAAATGATTTCACACAAAGGGTTTCCTGAACTTATTGTACCATATAATTATTTCCTGAGTATTAAATCTATAGTGTTAATGTGCTTATGAGCTCATAATTTTTAAAGTGTAATGAGAAATGATTGCTTCAATTTTTCTACGACGGAAGTATATAAGTATTTGATAATTTTAAATTAAAAATACCCAGTATAATATTTTATTGTTGGATTCTATATTAAATTCTATAAAATTTATTCTGTTATATGTAATACTTTGATCAAACAGTTTTCAAGGGATATATGCTCATTGAGGTGATGTTCAACTGTCTCTATCTCGAAAACTATTTAAGCGAAATTTCTTAGCATATAACGTAGAATTCAAACATTTATTGCAAAACAGATTATAACTAAAGGTTGTGACGAAAGAAAACATTAAACGCACAATAGGAATTTATTTAAATCATTTTTAACGCAAAACAAATATCATTTACCAGCTTGGACTGTAGTACTTGACACTGTGGTTGGTGCTGGAACTAAAATAATTTCTTTTATCGATTTTTAACTATTTTAAATTTATATTACCATAAATCACATATATGGGGCTTCTCCTGCCATATCCGCCCCCATAACAATTTGCAGGGTCATTATTTGACTCCAGTGTTTTTGGCGGGATTAACATTTTTAAAAAATTTGCTTGAGTAATAACCTAAAATTCGTTTTTCTTTTTAAATTTTATTAAGCAGAATATTGGTGTTTACTTACCGCACTGGCAATAAAAATTATAATTGTAATATTGTACTTAGGCAACATGACTGGTTAAAATAATCAAATTACTAATACAATAAAGCTTTCCAACTTCTAAAAAATTACATTTGAACATTTCCCATGTATGTACATGGATATGGGTGTTTTAATAATTGGACCTGGCATGATATAGTAATGAAAAGCCATTATATTTAATTGCATAATATTTTATTTTAGTAGTGAGTAAAACAATATATTGTTATTGTGTTCATTGCAGCAACAATATCAGGTATTTTAGTCAAGGCCTTCAATTTCCTGTTTTCTGTTTCCTGGGGCTTGTGGTAAAATTTGGCTTCTTTGCTGCATAGGTTTATTGAAAGTTGGCATTTCGTGATTTTCCAAAATGTCAGTTAAAGACTTTTGCTCTAAAAATGTCGTATGGAAAAACTAATGAACATTTGAAAAAAATGATTTAATTACTGAATTGACAGGGAAATTTTAGTTGGAAATGAGTATCATGTCGATGGGTTTATTATTTTGATTTTGTATTTTTGAGACAAGAGGATATCTCAAATCTGATTTCACCATTCAATTAGTGGAAAAAGAGTACCATGTTCAAAAAAGACTGACATATTTTTCAGAGTAGTCAATAAATCAATAATTGTTAAATTTTCATTACTCTAACCTAAAATAATGTCTTGCCATTAAGAGGTTAATTAATTTATTTCTTAAAGGAATTCCTAGAATAATTTTTTTTTGTAAATTTTAGTAAATAGAATTTAAGAGTTTTTTGAAAAAATACTAAAAAGTCTTCAGACTTATCCATAAATCGATAATTTCTAAATTTTGGATACTAGAACTCAAGATATTTACTCGTCAATAAGAGATGAATAATTTTGTTTCTTCCAGGCACTACTGGAATAAAAATTTCAATCCCTCCACTTGTAGTAAGTGAATGTTAGTCGTTTCTTCAACAAAGACTATAATAGCCTTCAGACTAATTCATAAATCAATAATTTTTAAATTTTGACTACAAAAACCCAAGATATTCACTTGTCAATGAGAGAGGAATAACTCGGTTTTTACAGGTACTCCTGGAATAAAAATTTTAATTTCTTGACTTTTAGTAAATTGAAGAAGAGAGATTACTAAAATCAATTTACTGCAAAAAAAATTAAAATGTTCTTTAAAGTAGTCCATAAATCAATGATTTCTAAATTTTGACTACTAGAACTCAATATATTTACTTGCCAATAAGAGATGAATAATTTTGTTTCTTACAGGCACTCCTGAAATAAAAATTGCAATTTCTAGACTTTCAGTGAATGGATTCTAGTCGTGTCTGCAAAAAAGACCAAAATGTTCTTTAGAGCTTAGTCTATAAATCAACAATTTTTAAATTTTGACTACCAGAATTCGAGATATTTACTTGTGAATAAGAGATAAATAATGTTGTTTCTTACAGGCACCCCTGGAATAAAAATTACAATTCTTTAAGTTTTAGTAAATTGTGTTCATTTGCTCAAAAAAGACTAAAATAGTCTTTAGAGTGATTCACAAATCAATAATTTAAGAAATTTGAGTACTACTCAAATTAGGCTAATGAGAGAACTCTTAGGCTAACGAGAGAACTTTGTCTGGTTATTCTATGATAGAACTTAAGATATTTATTTGTCAATAAGAGACGAATAACTTTGTTTCTTACAGGTACTCTTAGAATAAAAATTGCAATTTTTTGACTTTTAGTGAATGGATGTTAATCGTTTCTTCAAAAAAGACTAAAATGTTCTTTAAAGTAGTTCATAAATGTATAATTTCTAAATTTTGGATACTAGTACTTACGATATTTACTTATCAATAAGAGATGAATAATTTTGTTTCTTACAGGCACTCTTGAAATAAAAATTCCAATTCCTTCACTTGTAGTAAGTGAGTGTTAGTCGTTTCTTCAACAAAGACTATAATAGTCTTCAGACTGGTTCATAAATCAAGAATTTTTAAATTTTGACTACAAAAACCCAAGATATTCACTTGTCAATAAGAGACAAATAACTCGATTTTTCCAATTCCAAAAATTCTAATTTTGAGTGTATGGATTTTAGGAATTTCTGCAAAAAAGGACAACAAGAATATTCGTGGTAGTCCACAAATCAATAAGTGCAGAATTTTGACTACCAGAACTCAGGATAGTCACTTGCTAATAAAATGAATTTCAATGTTTTCAATGTTTTTTCTTTCGGCTACTTATACCTAAAGTAGACTTTTAGAGGAGTATTTTTCAGTAAATTTTATTAAGTTTGATTGATTATGTTTTGAAATATTGAATGTTGCGAGACACGTAACCTCTATTGCCAATTATCTGCCTCTACTAGTCAGGGCCTTAAAAACAGTACTGTATCCTACAAACCATCCTTGGCGGCTACTTGTACCTCAAAGAAGGTTTGTAGAACACTGTTTTCCCAATATTTACCAATTAGTTTCATTCAGTTTGGTTTAGTAGTTTTTGAGATATTGGATTTTTTATACATACTTAAGTTTGTTTCGTTGTAGAGTTGATACTCTTTTTCAGCTAATTTTTTCACACTAATTCAATGGTGCCTAGCAGTATCTTAGAATGGATCAGTATTAATCAAAAGAGGTTTATTTTATCACTCTAGCATTAATAGTTCAAAAGTTATCAAGTAAAAATCCCGATGTTGACCCAACAAGGGATTACTGACGTAAAGCAAAATTAAGACAGCCATGTCTTTTAAATTGGGAATCCCGTGAATATAATTTTAATTAATTCTTGACGGTCACTGATTCTTCAACTTTGCTTATGATGCTCATAACTATAGAGGAACTACTAGAGAAGATAAGAGAGATTTTGGTTCGTAGATACCTCTAATATTATAGAGTTTAGAATTATATTGGTGCTTACTAATATCTTAGAATAGAACTATTAATCAAAAAACCACCATTAACACTTTTGCTACTACCGTAAAAGATTTTTATTCTCGGCTTATTCCAGATATGTGGACAGCATGGAAATAAAATATATTTTCATGGTATCCAGGCCTTTGAGCAATTTTTCATCTTATTCCTTTATGCTTTTTTAAAAACTAACAAAAACCCGTCGACATGGCGATTTTTTTTTAATTCCCTGGAAAATATGAAAAATTACTTCAAATTACACAAAATGACTCTAAACACCCAAAAACCATGACTTAGTTGAAGTGGCTTCTGGAGAATCAATCCGAGAATTTCAGTTATTAGATCAAAAAGCTACTGGAATAATATTTTTCCTTTGGAAAAAGAAGGAATTTTATTCCAGGCAATTGGATGACTCTAAAGTGGCTCAGTATGGCAATTGAAGTGACTCAATTTGCTGATAAGTCATTGGTAGTAGTAAAGAGAGTCGTTTCAGGAATTTGGGTACTTTGGTTTACTTCAGAGTACATCAAAAAACTTCTTGAACAATATCATTCTTTGGGCAAAGATGGAATTTTATTCCAGGTATTTGCATGACCTTAAAGTACCTCCATCTGTCAACTTTTCGGGAATTTGGGTGTGTTGATAAATCAGAAAAAAGATCATATTTTTGGTTCCAATTGTTTTCACAAAATCAAATTAAAAATGTTTCTGCATATCTTTCAGAGATTTGAATGAATTAATAATCATCTCATATCATTGCGAAGTAATGCTATTTTGCTCCAGACTATTTTCCGGAAATTGCACGCATTTTTTCCAGGTTTTCAGATTGGTTTATAGAGGTAGTGGTGATGCCAGAAAGACAACATGCTGAAAATAGTTTGTTTTTCCTGAAATAATTTCAATTTTTATGTTTTTCCAATTTTGTCAGCTTATTTTCTATTAATTTTACGTAATTTTTAATGTCTGCAAGGCATTTGACATTATTTATGAAGTTATCCAGGAACATATAATAATTTGAATGTTTTCCAGACATTACATTTTTTTTTCACAAATGTGAGCCATATTTTCGGCCTTTAGATGTTAGTTTTAATGTATTATTTAGTTAGTTTATTTTTTTTTAGAATTTTTAATTTCAAGGACTCTAATGGGTTTTTAGGAAAAAAATTGTGAAAATTCCTACAATGAGAGCCAAAATCTTGGATCTTGGGTTCTAGTATTCAAAGTTTTGAAATTTTTGTTTTATGAATTACTGTGAAAACCACTTCAATTTTTTTTTTTGAAGAAATGCCTAAACTCGATTTATTTTCGAAATTGGAATTTTTATTCCAGGAGTGCCTGTAAGAAACAAAATAATTCGTCTCTTATTGACAAGTAAATATATTAAGTTCTAGTCATTAAAATTTAAAAACTATTAATACATGGACTACTCTAAAGGCTATTTTAGTCTTTTTCGAAGAAATTACTAAAATCCATTTATCGAAAGTCAAGATATTGGAATTATCATTCCAGGAGTGCCTGTAAGCCACAAAATAATTTGTCTCTTATTGTATGTATTTTATCACATGAATATCTTGGATTCTAGTATTCAAAATTTATAAATTTTTGACTTATGGGCTTCTCTGAAAACTACTTCAGTCTTTGTTTGAAAAAATTACAAAAATCCATTGGTTAAAAGTCAAGAAACTTGAATTTTTATTCCAGGAGTACCTGTAACATCGAAAAATAATTGTCTCTTATTCAGAGTACATCAAAAAACTCCTTGAACAATATCTTTCTTCGGCCAAAGATGGAATTTCACTCCAGGTATTTGCATGAGTCTAAAAGTGACTCAGCCTTTCAATTTTTCGGGAATTTGGGTCTGTTGATCAATCAGAAAAAATATTACAGTTTTGGTACCAATTTTTTTCACAAAATCAAATTAAAAATGTTTCCTCATATCTTTCAGAGATTTGAATGAATTAATAATCATCTCATATCATTGTGAAGTAATGCACTTTTGCTCCAGACTATTTTCCAGAAATAGTGGACTATTTTCCAGAGGTAGTGGTGATGCCAGAAAGACAACATGCTGAAAATAGTTTGTTTTTCCTGAAATAATTTCAATTTTTATGTTTTTCCAATTTTGTCAGATTATTTTCTATTAATTTTACGTAATTTTTCATGTCTGCAAGGCATTTGACAATATTTATGACGTCATCCAGGAACATACAATAATTTTTATGTTGTCCAGAAATAACAATTTTTTTTCAGGAATGTGAGCCATATTTTTGGCCTTTTGAAGTTAGTTTTAGTGTATTATTTTTTTTTTTGAATTTTTTATTTCAAGGAATTTTTAAGGGGTTTTTAAGAAAAAAATTGTGTAAATCCCTACAATATCCAAAGAGAGCCAAAATCTTGAATCTTGGGTTCTAGTAGTCAAAGTTTTGAAATTTTTGTTTTATGAATTACTGTGAAGACCACTTTAATATTTTTTGAAGAAATTACCAAACTCGATTTACTAAAACTGAAGAAATTGGAATTTTTATTCCAGGAGTGCCTGTAAGAAACAAAATAATTCGTCTCTTATTGACAAGTAAATATATTGAGTTCTAGTAGTCTAAGTTTGTAAATTAATGATTTATGAACTGCTCTAAAGATAATTTTAGTCCTTTTTAAAAAACGTACCAAAAGCCATTCATGAAAAGTCAAGAAATTCAATTGATTTTGTCTTTTATTGTAACAGGAATATCTTGGGTTCCAGAAGCCAAAATTTGAAAATTATTAACTTATGGAATACTCTGAAGACTATTTTAGTCTCTGTTTGAAAAAATTACTAAACTCCATTAATTAAAAGACCCGAATTTTTATTCCAGGAGTCCATGTAGTAAAGACAAATATTTGTCTCTTATTGATAAATGAATATCTTGGGTTCTAGTAATTACAATTTAGAAATTATTGATTAATGGACTAGTCTGAAAATAATTTTAGTATTTTTTGAAGAAATTACTAAAATCCATTCAATAAAAGTCAAGAAATTGAAATTTTCATTTCAGAAGTACCTGTAAAAAACAAAATTATTTGTCTATTACTGGCATGTAAATATCTTGAGTTCTAGTAATTAAAATTTAAAAATTATTGAATAATGGACTACTGTGATGGTCATTTTATTCTCCTTTGAAGAAATTACTAAAATCAATTCACTAAATATCAAGAAACTGGAATTTTTATGCCAGGAGTGACTGTAAGAAACAAAATAATTCGTCTCTTATTGACAAGTAAATATATTAAATTCTAGTCATTAAAATTTAGAAACTATTAATACATGGACTACTCTAAAGGTTATTTTAGTTTTTTTTGAAGAAATTATTAAAATCCATTTATTGAAAGTCAAGATATTGGAATTATCATTCCACGAGTGCCTGTAAACAACAAAATAATTAGTTTTCTATTGTATGTATCTTATCACATGAATATTTTAGATTCTAGTAGTAAAAATTTAGAAATTGTTGATTTATGGGCTTCTCTGAAGACTACTTTAGTCTCTGTTTAAAAAAATGACTAAGATCCATTGACTAAAAGTCACGAAACTTGAATTTTTATTTTAGGAGTACCTGTAAGAGCAAAAAATAATTGTCTCTTATTGACAAGTGAATACCTTGGGTTCCAGTTTTTTGAAAAAACGACTAAGCTCGATTCACTAAAAGTCAAGACATTCGAATTTTTATTCAGTAATTTCTAAATTTTGACTACTAGAATACGATATATTTGCCTGTCAAAAAAAGACAAATAATTTTGTTTCTTCCAAGTATAATTGGAATAAAAATTTTAATTTTTTAACTTTTAATTAATGGATTTTAGTTATTTCTCCAAAAAATAATAAAATAGTGTTCGGAGTAGTCTTTAAATCAATAATTATTACGTTTTGAGCATTAGAACTCAAGATAATCTTTTGCCAATAAGAGGCGAATAATTTAGTTTCTTATAGGCACTCCTAGAATAAAAATTCCAGTTTCTTGATTTTAATCATTTTTTCAAAAAAGAATAAAATGATCTTCACAGTAGTCTATAAATCAATAATTCATAAATTTTAATTACTAGAACTCAAGATATTTACTTGCCAGTAATAGACAATTACGAATAGACAGACTCCTGGAATTTTTATTCCAGAAGTTTCTATAAGAAACAAAATAATTCATCTCTTATTGGCAAGTAAATATATTGAGTTCTAGTAGTCAAAATTTAGAAGTTATTGATTTGGGAACTACTATGAAGACCATTTTAGTCTTTTTTGAAGAAATGATTAAGCTCGATTCACTAAAAGTCAAGATATTGGAATTTTTATTCCAGGAGTACCTATAAGAAACAAAATAATTTATCTCTTATTGGCAAGTAAATATATTGAGTTCTAGTAGTCAAAATTTAGAAATTATTGATTTATGAACTGCTATAAAGATAATTTTAGTCTTTTTTAAAGAACGTACCAAAAGCCATTCATGAAAAGTCAAGAAATTCAATTGATTTTGTCTTTTATTGTAACCACAGGAATATCTTGGATTCCAGTAGCCAAAATTTGAAAATTATTTACTTATGGGATACTCTGAAGACTATTTTAGTCTCTGTTTGAAAAAATTATTAAAATCCATTATTTAAAAGCAAAAAAACCCGAATTTTTATTCCAGGAGTGCCTGTAAGAAACCAAATTAGTCGCCACTTATTGGCAAAAGAATATCTTAAGTTATAATAGTCAAAGTTTATAAATTATTGATAGTTGATTTTTAAATTTAGACTACTTTGAAGAATATTTTATTATTTTTTGGAGAAATGACTAGAATCAATTAATTAAAAGTTAAGAAATTAAAAATTTTATTCTAGGAGTACTTCTAAGAAACTTATTCGTTTTGTTTTGACAAGCAAATATTTCGGAATCTAGTAGTCAAAACTTAAAAACTACTGATTTATGGACTACTCTGAAGATTATTATAGTCTTTTTTTTAAGAAATAATGTATACCATTTACTAAAATTCTAGAAATTGTAATTATTATTCCAGGAGTACCTGTAAGAAATAAAATAATTTGTCTCTATTGGCAAATAAATATAATGAGTTCTAGTAGTCAAAATTTACAAATTATTAATTTATGGACTATTCTAAAGACCATTTAATTTTTTTTTGAACAAATCACTAAAATCTATCTACTAAAAGTCAAGAAATTGAAATTTTCATTCTAAAAGTACCTGTAAAAAACAAAATTATTAAATATTAGTGACATAGGACTTTCTTGTGTTTACCATAAAAAAAAAGTATAAATATCTTGAGTTCTAGTAATTAAAATTTAAAAAATTATTAATTTATGGACTACTGTGAAAATCATTTCATTCTTATTTCAAGAAATTAATAAAATCAATTGACTAAAAATCAAGAAATTTAAATTTTTATTCCAGGAGTGCTTGTAAGAAACCAAATTATTCGCCTCTTATTGGCAAAAGAATATCTTGAGTTCTAGTAGTCAAAATTTATAAATTATTGATTTTAGACTACTTTGAAGATTATTTTATTATTTTTTGGAGAAATGACTAAAATCAATTCTGTGGCATTTGGGAGATTTATGTTAACTCCAAAAAATGTTTTTTTTTGTTAACTTCACTAATATAAATAATTTTTCCAACTTGATCCAACCATGATAAGTACAGCATTACTAGTAAGTCGGTTATACTTTGGTAAAATATCGATAAGTCCTATTTACTTAATATTTATTTGGTATAATCATGTTAAAATATCATATCATGTGTTTAAAAAAAAACTAAGGTAAAACAATTTGATACAATTGTGATAAGTGGTAGTTATCATGTTTAAACCAAATATCATAAAAATTATTTAGATCATTTTGTGTTATGTCCCACGTAATCCGTTTTAATTAGTTGTTTTGTGAATTCTTCTATGTAAGTGGGATATAACATAAATGTACCAAATTTTTTTTCCAGTGTATTTGTATTTATCATAATGACTCGTTTATACTCGTTCGTCGTCGCCAAGACGACAGCGTATTATTGTTCCCCTGAGTGGTCAAGGCTACCGGTTTTTGAACAACTGATCCGGAACAGACTGATACTTGCCTAAGCCTTGAAAATAACCCACATCTTCCACCGTCACCAACTGATTTTAGTTCTGGATCTAGTGAATTATAGGAACCATCAAATAAAGAGCAGATGATTGACAATGAAGCTGATGTTTCTGAAGAAACCCAAAATGAGTCAGACGATGACATCCCTTTATCGCTAATTGCAAATGCAACTAGAAAGAGAAAAAAAGGGCAGGGTTCAATGCAAAGAAAATTGCGACAAAGTCGTTCTGAAAGTAGAAAGAAAGGCGAGGCGTATGTTACTGCCAAAGGTAAGAGTAGCAAAAATAGCAAAAACGTTAAGACCAGTTTCTGCAGGCTGCCAAGCAAAATGCCATTTAAAAACTGCCCATATTGACATGAAGCAAATCTTTACTGACTACAGAAACCTACCAAGTAGAGATATACAGAAAAGGTATTTAGCTAGTTTAATTACAATAAAACCGAAAGAACGAACAAGGTGTAATAAATCAGCAAAAGATAGACAAATCACAGTACTTTATGAGTTAGACGGCATTAATGATCACATCTGCAAAACTTGCTTTTTGAACGTTTTTGGTGAAACCAGAGGTTTCTTAGATGATGCTGTTAAAAAAAAGAAAATATCCCCTACCTCTAGCATCCTGAAGTCCGATTTAAGAGGCACGCTACCTTCAGGCAATACACGATCAGAAGCGGACATCTCATTTGCTAGAGATTTTTTTAATACTTTTCCGGCTTATGAGAGCCATTACTCAAGAAATCATACTACAAAACGATATTTAGCACAACACTTAAACTTCCAGATAATGTATATGCTTTATAAAGAAAAATTCGAGTTTTTGTTTTTCGCAATGTTTTCATAACCTTAAACTTAAAATTTAAGAAACCAAGTAATGATACGTACAAAACTTTTGACGCATTTTCTCTCAAATTAAAATGTTCTGTCGACGAGGAGGAAAAAACCCAATTAAAAACGGAGAGTCAACGACATCAGGACAAAGCTTCCTTTCACTATGCAATAAAAATAGGTGATAAAGAAAAAAGTAAGCAAAGTTTTGGCAGGATTGTAGTAGCGGCATTTGACTTACAAAAGTGTTTGGCTACACCCAACTTGACTGCTAGTGTGTCTTTCTACAAAAGAAAGGATTATGGACATTTAATCTGACGATCCGCAATATTACTACAAAAAAAACTTCGTGTTACATATGGCACGAAGGTGTAGCACAACGAGGAGACGATGAGATGGCATCTTGCTTGTTTCAGTTTATTAAAGACTTAGCAGACCATGTGGAAACTCTATTCCTCTATTCTGATACGTGCCCTGGTCAAAATCGGAATAGCATATTACCGATGATGTTTTTAAAGCACTTGATGACAAGAATACGTTGAAAGAAATTTATCACAAGTTCCTAGTTCCAGGGCATACTCATTTAGAGTGTGATTACCGATCATGCCACTATAGAACGGTTTGTGAAAAAACGCAATACCATAATCTCAGTTCCACAAGATTGGGTGTCTATAATAAAAATGCCTAGCCCTCATTTTTATGTAAAATTTATGAGATAGACAGATTTTTTTGGATTTTCCAAACTTTTAACCACACACTTCATAAAAAGAAATATCGCCAAGGATAAATCATCCTTTGCGTGGAACGGCATATTCTGGTTATACTACAAAAAGGATAATGATATAGGCTTCAAATATACCGATAATTAAATTCCGATGAACATTTTCGATTTTTTACCATGCTAAGAAGAGGCAGATCTTGTTCAATGTCTAATATTGAAATACCTTCAGCATATAACGAGCCTTTAAATATAGACATATTAAAATATCAAGATATTCTTGACCTTCTGCCATTTATTGACCTAATCTATCATGGATTTTACAAAACATTTAAGCACACTCCAACCAAAAACCACAATATGTGAGCGACAGTGATGAAAATTTTGATGAATAACTGTTTTTCTTAATTAATAAATGTCAATTTCTAAAATTTGACATTAAGGTTTCAAAAATTGAGGTTTTAGCCAACACTGTATTAGAGTGTTAAGATTTTAGTGGATAAGTTTTTTCCATAGAATTATTTTAAATTTTATATGTTTGATACAAATATGATATGTGCCATTTTATTAAAAACAGAATTATGTACACATATTTTGCTTACTATATCTAAATCTTGATATATTAAAGTATTTAATGATAATTACTAGTTTTATTTATTTATTATATGCGATTTAAAAATCAGCCCACAACTTAAAATGTCTGTACTGAGCAACATTAATTTTGGAGTTATCATATGTGTCCCAAATGCCACCCAATTATTAAAAAGTTAAAAAATTAAAAATTTTATTCCAGGAGTACCTCTAAGAAACAAAATTATTCGTTTTTTTTTGACAAGCAAATATTTTGGAATCTAGTAGTCAAAACTTAGAAACTACTGACTTATGAACTACTCTGAAGATTATTTTAGTTTTTTGTTAAGAAATAATGTACACCATTTACTAAAATTCTAGAAATTCTAATTTTTATTTCAGGAATGCCTGTAAGAAACAAAATTATCATCTCTTATTGACAAGTGAATATCTTAGGTTCTAGTAGTAAAAATGTACTCTACTCTTTTTTTTCTAAAAGTCCTTTAACCAAACTGAATGAAACTAAATGGTATATATTATGGAAAAGACTCTAAAAACTCTCTGTGTCTAAAAATCATGACATCAAACTTCTGATTTGATCGTCAAAACTCGACAAAAAGACCTGAAAATAGTACCAAGTCGACGGGCTTACCATAATTTTAAAAACCTATCATACCTTCACCCTGTCTGTTAGTGTGTCTCTCAGCTACAGAAATCCTGGTAACATCCGAGTTTATTGGGGAAACCAGAAACCTTCTTCCACATCTTCTTGGCTCACCATTACAAAGAACCAGTACCTATAAAATCTTCTTTAGTAAGACATTATTTAAAATCTCATAGGAGAAACTTACCGTAAGAACAAATAACATTGTTTGCTTCATTTTTATGACTGTCTCAAAACCTGATTTCTAAAGAACGTTTCATAATTCATCTCATAGTTCCCACCTTAAATTACATGCTACAAATAGCAGGTGTCAGGATAATCGTTTTCAAAAAACGTTTCTTTCCTGCACTTAAATTATGTTAAAAAAAACTGCATACAAGGAAATAAAATATTAAAAATTGACCAATACATGCTAAAAATTTGTAGGAAATGTTCGTCTGCTATGCAATATCCGAGTTCGAAAAACAATAAAGAGGCATCACCGATGCATTTTTTTCAATGAAAATGAAGTGCAGTGAAGGCCTAGTTGTTGTGGTCATCTACTATGTCAGCCTGATTTTGGTAAAAAACAAATGCAATAAAAATTAAATTATTTAACTCTTTTTAAAGTCTTTTACAGAACCTGCAGTTGCAAACAATGCCGACCCATTAATAATCCATAATAGATCACCAGGAGTACCGGGATGTTTTTCTCTGCTTTTCCCCATATTTTCTGGTAAGTAACTAGTGTAAATGTTTGAATATAATTTATTTAGATTGGGCTTTAGTGCACAGTACTACGAAACAAACAACAACAGTAGAGGATGTTGCGGAAGCAGAAGAATCGGAAGTAGAGGCTGCAGAGGAAGTTGCTGATAAACCGGAAGAGGAGGTGGCAGAAGAGTAACGATAATTTAAAGTGTATTAAAAGCAATAAAATATGGTTTATTATTTTTTTTGTATTTCATTTAACATTCTACCAAGTAAAATCAAAAAGTACTCTTTTCCTGCTACTATTTTTTTTACAAAACGAGAATATTATTTGACAACGTAACATCTCACATATAGTAGAAAAGGGTCACATGATCGATCGCTAATTAATAAATAAACAGTCACGTGGTGATTTTGTCAAAATAAGCTCCTTCTACCATTTTACACTACCAGTGATGTACCAGGGAAAATTAATAGGTTCAATCAAGAAAAAATGCACATTATAAGCGCCTGCACTATAAAAGAGGAAAGATGGTACTGGTGCATCAGTATTTTTATCTCATTTGCACCAACTGCGAGTTAATGGGCCGACTTTGACTAGTTTAACTTAGTCCAGGCGTTTTTCATACAACAATTGATCTCATTTGTTTTTTTTTTATAAAATCAAAAGCATAATTAATGTAAGCATATGAACAAAAAAAGGAAAAAAAAGAATAAGAATATAATGCAACAATAAACGCCTGACTGTAAAACGAGAGAGATGGCACTGGTACATCGCTATCGCTGTCTCACTCGCACCCAAGTTAATTGGTCGGCTTTGGCTAAGTTATTTAGTATTTTATTACATATTTTTGTTTAGTACAAGGGCTTTTCATAAACAATCAAATTAAATTTGTTTAATAAGTTTCAAATAAATTAAAAAGGAAAACAAAAAACATAATTTAACCCATGCATAAAGAAAGAGAAAGAAAATAAGAATAAAAAACGATGAAAAAATTGACTTTAAACGCCCGGGCTATTAATTAAGAGAGTTGGCACTGGTGCATCGCTAACTCTATCTCACTTCCACGCAATGCAAGTTAATTGATCGATTTTGGCTGGGTTATCTTAGTCCAGGTGTTTTTTGAATAATTTGATTAATTTGTTTTTTTTTTTAAATTACATTTTAGATAAATTACAAATAAAAAAAAACATATTTTAAACATGTGCACAAAAAAGAGAAAAAAAACATAAAATTATAATGCGACAATAAACGCTTAGACTATGAAATGAGAAGGATGGCACTAGTATATCGCTATCGCTGTCTCACTCGCATCCATTGCAAGACTGTAGCTAGGTGTTCTTGTTTTCTTGCTAATAAAAAAAAAACGAAAAAAAAAGAAAGAGTATAATTTAAACATGTGAGCAAAAAAAGAAAAAAAAACATTAAAAATATAATGCGATGAAAAATTTTACACTAAACGCCCAGACTATAAAATATCAGTGTTGGTACTGGTGCATCGCTATCTATATTTCACTCGCACCCATTGCAAGTTAATGGCTTAACCTTGGCTGGGTTATCTTAGTCCAGGCTTTTTCACGAATAATTTGATCAATTTGTTTTTTTAATTATTTTTAAAAAAATTACAAAAAAGGAAAAAAACATATTTTAAACATGTGCACAAAAAAGGAGAAAAAAAACATAAAATTTTAATGCGACAATAAACGCCTAGACTATAAAATGTGATGTATGACACTGATACATCGCTATCTCTGTTTCACTCGCACCCATTGCAAGACTTTGGATAGGTTATCTTAGTCCAGGCGTTTTTCATAAACAATCTGATAAAACTTGTTTTCTTGCTATTAAAAAAAACGAAAAAAAAAAGAAAAAGTATAATTTAAACATGCGAGCAAAAAAAGAAAAAATAAACATTAAAAATATAATGCGATGAAACTTTTTACATCAAAGCGCCTGGGCTATAAAATGAGAGAGTTGGCACTGGTGTATATATATAGTATATTGGCGCTATCTCTATCTCACTTGCACCCATTGCAAGTTAATGGGTCGACTTTAACTGGTTTATCTTAGTCCAGGCGTTTTTCGTACATAATTTCTTAGGTTCTTTTAATCAAAATTTAGAAATTATCAATTTATGGATTATTCTGAAGACTAATTTAATCTTTTAAGAAACTACTACTAAATGCATTAAAAGTCAAGAAATTTAAATATCAGTTTCAGGAGTGCCTGTAAGAAATCAAATAATTCCTCTCTTATTGGCAAGTGAATATCTTGGGTTCTAGTAGTCAAGATTTATAAATTATTGATTTATGGACTACTCTGAAGAGAAATGACTTGGTACTCTTTTTTAGCAATTTTTTCCGGAGAAATCTATGTTATCATTATATTTCTTCGATATTACTGATTTTCCAACTGCTTGGAAGTAGTTTCTCAGTTCCTTTTACTTTCAGGCAGTTAAAATTTAATTTCCAATTGCCTGGAAGTAATTTCTCATTTCTCAATAAAGGAGACACCCTTTCTACAAATCCTCTATCCTTCAGGATCATTTCTATAAACATCATTTCCATCAACTGAATACGCAAAATCCACTTTATACTATCTGGATCTACACTGGATACTATTCAGTATATAGAAAGTCAGGAGACTTGCCAGCACTACAAAACCGATTTTCCAACCTAACCGTACATTTTTACATCAACAATTCGTTTCCAAATTACTATTTGGAACCTCTGGAAATTATTTTTCTGTCCTATTTTATCAATTCACATGTAAAAAAACACGTCCTTTTTTTTAGTTGAGTACCGTCAAAATAGTTCTCTCAAAATAGACGTGGTGATTATTTTTTAATTACCTCTAAAACATGAAAAAATAAAAAAAATCCTGTCTGAAAACCCTGACCTATTTGACGTGGCTCAATTTGCTTAAATACAATAGAGAGTCAATCCGAAAATTGCAGCTACTGCATCAAAAACCTCTTGGAATAATATTTTTCTTTTGGACAAGGATCGAATTTTATTCCGGGCATTTGAATGACTAGAAAAGTGGTACTATGACAATTAAAGTGACTTAATTTATTAATAAATCATTAATAAAAACTAAAGAGAGTCATTCCATAAATTTGGGTGCCCTAGATCAGTGTAAACTCCAAAAAAAATGTAGAATAATATTCTTCTTTTGGACAAAGATGTAATTTTATCCGAGGCCTGTTTCAATGACAATTGAATTGATTCAATTTGCTGATAAATCTTTAATTGGAAAATTCGTTATTACCATCAAATTTTCGGTACCATCAACTGTGTCTTCAAAAATACTTTAGGAAATTACTAAATTTACTAAACATTCACTAAAAGTCAAGAAATTGGAATTTTTGTTCCAGGAGTGCCTGTAAGAAGCAAAATAATTCGTCTCTTATCGGCAAGTAAATGAATATCTGGAGTTCTAGTACTCGAAATTTAGATATTATTGATTCATGGACTAGTCTCTGAAGACTCCTTTAGTCTTTTTTGAAAAAAACTCCTATAATATTATTCGTCTCTTATAGACGAATACATTGGGTTCAAAAGGTCAAAATGTAGAAATGATGGATTTATGGGACTACTTTAAGGACCATTTTGAGTGTTTTTTGAAGAAATAATATGGTACTCTTTTGCAACTAATCTAATTGTACATACACATGATTTTTGATACCATTAATAAAGTTTCAAAATAAAAAGAAGTTCTTTAAGATTTTACTCCCTTTAGGCTATTTTTTAATAGACATTGCAAATTTAACAACAAACATTGCACACGTTTTAAATTCCAAAAATTTAATCCACTGCTAACTTTTTAAATGTACCCTCGATTCCAAAGAAATCTCCCATATTCTTGGGTTTACCGGGTCGTAGGCTCTCGTTTACCCTTTGAGTCTCCTCCTGGTCGAAAAAGTCGGCATTTTCATTCATTTCCTTAGTGACATTGTCTGGAACATATTTTCAAAAAAAGAAAATCAACAAACAAAAATAATTTTACCATATAGTATTTTTATAGGGTCCATTTGCCCACCATATTCCTTTGGCAAACACTCTATTGGCACGTGTTCGAAGAAGGTCTCGATGGAATTATGCACGTGAAGCTTAAATTGTTTTTTTTTTATATTAATTTTTTTTTGTTTTTTCATTGTTACCATGTCCACGAGTTCCTTTTTCATGAAAGGTTTCATGAGAGCAAGCAGCTTGTCTATAAAAGGAAATGGGTTGATGAAATGCACCCCTTTTAACCTAATGGGCATTGCTTCCTTAAAAAAATTAATAATTTTTTGTGTTTTTATTTTCTGGATTAACTTACTTGTAAATAAAAAAGGAAATTCTTAATGGTACTTGTCTGTAATCTGATTAAATGCCCAAAAACGAACCCTTCCATATCAATACAGATTTGCACCCCTTCTTGAGGGCCGTACTTGTGTAAAGTTAACATTTCCAACATGTCAAAGTACCTTATCTGGTTGGAGAAGTTGAAACGGTTTGGGTCACAATCGATTAGTTTCATCAAATACACTTGGTAGTTTTCCGGGGTTAATTTTGGTAAAAAAACCATAAAGCTAAATTAGAAAATTAATCAAAAATTAGTAGTTATTTAGGCCATAGTTTAATTACTTACGCACAGTCGAGAGCCGCTTGCACGCTTGGATTATTCGGATTTCGTTCACTAAATATGTCGGGGCACAACGTCCTGATGGTGAAGTAGTTATCGATGGCGGACTTGGCTTGTTCGTTCCTATAGTAGCAGCTCTGGAGGAAGTTTATCACCTGGAGTTCTATAAAAACGCCAAAAAAAACCTTTTCTGAAATTGATTTAAAAGTGTCTATATAGTATTGGTTTTTACCTAATTTTCCCCATTAGTTTGATGGTTTAATTAGATTTTTTATTACTTTTAGTGTTTTTAAAATTAACAAAAAAAAATTAGAAAATCCATGCCCAGAGGTACCCGAATAATTAAAAAGTTTGAAGGTTGATATTTTAGCTTCCATGGACACTGTCAGAAAAATTCCAATGGTTTTAACTTAGTTTTGACCTTCTGAGTCCAACGAGACTATCCCCAAGGTCATAGCTCTCTTATTAGCCGAGATTTCGCATTTTTAGAGCTTATTTTAGGGCTCAACAAAATCGTCTAAAATGGCCCTTTTTTCCAAATTTTCAAGCTGCTCCCATTCACTTAGATCTGTTCATTTTCGGTTATACTCGTAACTAGAATATAGCAAACATGCCAAAGATTTATGCGATGTAAGCGATTTGATTCATACTTGGTTTTTGGAGTATAGTACATAAAACGTAAGAAATTTGACGAAATAATTTTTGACGAATGAAAATTGGATTTCATTATTCAGGTCAACTGTCGTCTGTAACTCTCAAAAAGGTCACAAATTGAGTTGCGTCATTTGTCAACTGTCATTTGTCGTTTGTTAACCAAAAATATTATAGCACATATGGGGTGCATGCATCACGTCAATTTTAAGGTTACTTCCGACAAAAGACAATGTTTGATTTAATTAATGGTCAGCAACATATCATCAAGTCAATTTTGAAACATTGACTTCAATTAAGCTTAGCTTCATTTTTATTTTAAAAGTTTCTTTGTACCGTTCTTTAGCCTATATTAAAAACATCGTGAAAATCCATGGATTAGAAGCTGTTTTATCCAGGTTTTTGAAAATTGTGAGTCTTGCGTGACTCTCGACTAATTGAAATTAATTTCAACTTAAAGAAAGTGGTTGTAATATTTATTTCGAGTCGAAATTATGGAATGGAATTAATCAGATGTCTATTATTATGATGATGCGGTTATTATAAATATGGCTATAGCTCTACGGAGTTTTTGAAACTTCGTCTTTACCCAGTTGGTTTTCAGGGGAGTTAAAGTATTTGATCCAGCAAAAAAAAATTTCACATAAGAAATATCAGTCTAGTCATACTGTTGCAGACTACGAAGTCTTTTCAGATCTTAGAGCTAGGTGCAAAACTCTAACGGAGACTTGTTACCAGAACTTTATTTCAAATTTGGCCCAATTACTTTATACAGACCACAAAAGTGTTTGGTATAAGTTTTATAACAGGAGAGCAACGAATAGGCTTCCTCATTTGATGACCTATAATAATGGGGAGTTTGCAGGTTGTGAACAAATTGCAGAGGGATTTGCCCAATTTTTTTTACTGTCTATAATGGAGATAATAATGTCTCACGTTCTCGGCAGGCTGGTGTAAACATGACTATTCCAAATCCTAAATTAACTGTTGCATTAATTTTTCATATACTTGACAATTTTTCCATCCCAGTGGAAACTCAATTTTATTACGCCTATATTTAAATGTGGTGTTGCTAATAAAATGATCAATTACAGGAGTGTGTGCGTACAGTCTGCCATTTCAAAAATTCTGGACAGTCTTATTTATGACCAAATCAATTTTTATTGCAAAGAACTTCTGTTAAGTGAACAGCATGGCTTCAGTCGTGGCAAGTCCGCTATTAAAAACTTGTTGTTGTATCAGGGTGCTCTGTTAAATGCTTTGTTTGTACTTTGATTTCAGCAAGTACAAACTGGTGATGCTAGGTCACATGCTAGGTCATTGTTCTCCTCTATTGTTCAATATTTTCATTAATGATATTTTGGTTTGCTTTGAAAATAGTAATTTTTTGTTATTTGCCGATGATTTAAAGTTTTATAGGGTGATCAGTTCAGAATAAGACATGGTTCTCTTGCAAGATGATCTAAATAGATTGTGTGAATGGTGTGTTGGTAATAGTTTGGCTTTGAATGTGGGTAAATGCAGTTACATTAGTTTCTATAAAAGAAACAAACAGGTAATTTCCTCCTATACTATTGATAATGTTAATCTTAGGTACACTGAATTTTAACAGTAAAGGATCTTGGTATCTTGGTACCCTGAGAAACAGATAATATAAAACATTTATCAAAGTTTAAATATAATTGGTTTTCATTGCAAAATTCACTTAGGCTATTGATGCTTTTTTGGTGGGTTTCACAATTCAAAACAGAATTTATTTGTAGAAAAATTGTAAAATCCTCAGTGTAGCAAAGGTATGGACATTATTGATTTATATTGACATGTAATTTATATTTTAGGAAATAAATATTCGCGTATTTGTAGATAATTTTTATGTATTGCAATTTTTTGTTGTTGATTTTCCTATATAAGACATCCGAGGAATGAATAATAAACTAATTATTTTCCTAACTAATAGGCTAGTATAAATAGATTTCTAATACGATCAATGGCTTATTAACTATATGTAATTACTTACCAGACATTTTTGGTAAATGAGGCTGTTTCGACGTCCATTCCAATAAGGCTTCCACGTCAGCTTTTTTAAGGTCAGCATCATTTTGGTAAATTAAAGAAATATTAGCAGACATCACCAGAGAATATTTAGAAATAAAATGGGTAAAAAGTTCAATTAATATTGATGACTTCCAGGCATAATTAACTGCTTTTATATTAATTAGGTTAATTTTAGGTTAATTAGGACCTTTGACTTAAAAATTTGCATAACAATTATTTTATAATAGTCAACTGGGTTTTCTATATTTATTCGTAATAAGAGCTTATATAAAATTTATTAATTATTTAAGTATTGGGATAATTAACATCATATTCCTATGAATGTATCCGCAATTTAAGGGTATTTTTTTATGAAAAAACCCCACTTCTGATATCGACGTGTTTAAGGCAGAACGACACAAACGCCAAATTACAAATTTTTCAGGAGACACAAAAAACCGTGTAACATTCGTATTTATTTTTTAAAGCATTATGTTTGTTACTAAAAAAAAGTATTTTTTGTTCTTAATTTTTTTTGTCTTAAGTTGATAAGTAAAGCTGTAATCTTAAAAATTAGGATTTTTTGGCGTTTATGCCAAAGGTTATTGACTTATGGTGTTTATGCCAAAATGAAATAGTCGCTTGTGCTAAAACATGTCTGTTAATGGGTGTGTAAATTGACGCTTATCTGGAGATGTGCCAAATCACTTTTTTAACACAAATATTTTTTTTTTGGTTTTTATGCCAATTAAAAACACAAATTACTTTTGAATATAATTTATAAATAAGAACATTGTTGTATCATAAAATACATATTTATTTTAAAAAATTGTAACATAATTACAAGTATTTCTTATAAAAAATTTAAAAAAAAACAGTTTTTTTAGAAAATAATTTGGTTTATATACATACATAGTTTAATAATAATAATACTCGTATTTTACAACGGACTAGTTAAAAAAAAACAAATTCTTAAAATATAAAAACAAATTTTTTTTCCTATACATTAAGTAGAAAAATTGATTAGCTATTAGATATTATGTACGTTAATAATAAATGAATAGATGACATTGATGATGAATTCGATGAATATTTAATCTTATTCATCATCAATGTCAGTCTCATTAAGTACATCAGGTACTGATCCAGAACATTTTAAGGTTAAATACTCTGAGTGATACTCAGGCCTTATAACTAACCCAGTGCAGAGTTTTTTAAATCATTATATTTTTTTAAATTAATTGGTATTTCCTCCTTATAGGCTGCCTTAAGAATACCTGATTTTAATTTCAAAAAGACTAGTTCTTCTTTGTTTTCTTTAAAAGAGTAAAAAACCCTAGCATTATGATCATTTTTAGAAAAAACTGCTTTTTTAATTTCCGATGTTTTTAGTTTACTTGCTTTTTCAAAATTAATGCTTTTAAAGTCCAGAAAATCTGAGTATTTTTGCTTGATAATTATATAAGGTTCTGGATTATTTCTGGCGATTGATTCAGTTTACGAATAATAGTGGGCCATTCAGATGGCGCTTGTACTATTTTATTTTTTATATTCTTTTCAATGACTGCATGTATTGAATCTACAGGCATGTAGGTGTGGCCTGCAATTAAATAAGTAACAGACACTTCTTCGACGTTAATAGAATGATTTAAAAAATATCTAATCATTAAAAATAAAAACTTATTTTTAATTTGTCGCATTTTAGCAATTGTCGCAATACATTGATATTTTTTTTATATTTAGCAGTGCTATCTACGTATTTTAAATAGTGTAACATGTTTTAGCAAATTTCGTTACTACCCCTTTTTGCATCTTTTTCTTCCCATAAGTAACAATAGCCTTTTTTTGTAGTCGATTCATAAACAGACAAGTTATAAACTGCATATTTTCGGGAAAAACCTAACAGCATATTATCCCCATGAGGAGTAGCTAATACCTTCTGGAGATCAAAACTTACTACTAAATATGAGTTTTCTTCTCCTGACATTTTTTGTTCCTCTAGGAAAGTTTGCTTAATTGTATCCTTTTCCTCGATATGCCCCTTATAATTTTTGGTCTCTGCTTCAGTCTTTAACTCCTCGCTTAGATTCTTAAATCTCTCGCATTTTAGGCATTTATCTTTTTTTGGTACGTGAATTCCAATGTTGTAATTTTCTTTTAACAAATTCAAAAATTTTCCCTTTTTTAAAAACTGGCGATTATTTTTTTGTTCAGTAAAAACATACATTTTGTAAAGGTTATTATAGCTTTTTATATCAGCAGGAAGATATGTTTTTGAAGATGAACTTTGGCAACAATGCGAGGGCACCGCTGGCAAGGAATTAACAAATTCCTTAAAGTGTTGAACAAGTTCGGTTTTAGTCTTGTTAGACGGTACATGGATTCCTCGCTGATCAGGCTGTGGAAATTGTTCATACTCCTTATTATTTAAAACAGTTCTCAATAATCGCACGGTCACAAATAAAGTTTCAAGTAAAAACTGCCTGCAAACGCGTGTTGGTATACTATTTTTTAGTATACTATATTCCACTGTCATTTTTCTATTTTTTAAATTTTTTGATTTACGCCGTCTCTTAATTGAACAAACAAAAGTACAATCACTAATAAATCGTTTCTACTTGTCACTACTTGCCAACCCCCAAAAAAAATCAAATATAGATTTTCTTTCTTCTTCAGAAAATAAATTACAATCATTTTTGCAGCTATTTTTATTTCTGCACGGGTTCTCCTTCATTTTTTTTTCACAAATTAATTTTTCTGAAGTGCTTAAGTATTTCAATCCCAAATCTTTTTGTTTCTTGCGTTCCTCTAGTTTGCTGACTGAGTTCTTCTTAATCTTTATTGAAATAGCTGGATCGCCTTCATTTATTTTTTTCTGAAAGTCACTGCTATTTTTTTTATCATTTTCGTCTGGAAAATATTGGACTCTTCTTTTCTTATTAGGTTTTTCAAAGTCTTCTTCTTCATTTTCGGAACTGCTCGTATTTTCCTCAATTTCATAGTCTTCATCAGAATCTGTAGTAAAATCAGTCTCAATTCTGGCACTGGTTGTGGCATTAATATTGCTTAAACTGTTTATATTAGGTATAGTATCACTTAAACTTTTATCAACAGTAAGAAAGTCTAATGGAAAGTCCAAGGTATCTAACTCGTTATGAAATATCATTTCAGAAGGAATTTGATAACTAGTTTCCGCACTGGCATTTTGTTCCACAATAACTTTTGGGCTTGGTCCCAAACTATTTATAATTTCATTGGTGTTTTCCAAAATTATCACATCCTCTTTCAAAACTGCGTCGAGGGGACAAACTTCATCGAGGACCTCTACCAGCATGCTATTATCCAATTCAACATTTGACGACATTTGGCAACTAGCATCAGGATCATCTTCTTTATTGTTTTTTGTTTTTAAAGTTTTAAAAGCTTTTGTGTTCTTGAATAATACATTTCTAAAAATTAACAAAAAAAAATCGATAGTATAGCATAAAAGGCATAAGCGCCATTTATAAAACACACAATATTACATGATTGTAGCAAGAAACTAATACACCATTAGTTAAAAATTAATCTTTTTGGTAATTTATATACATTAAATACCGAAAACTTCTAGGACAAAACCTTTTAAGGCGAAAAAAAGCATTAAATCATTTGCATTGAGTAGCATAGGTATAATGTCGCTTGTGCCGAACAAAAAGTACTGCATGCAAATTGGCGCCACATTTTTAAAATCAGATTTGAGTGATTAGGCAGATATAATTGTTATTGTAATTAGATTTTATCTACTAGTCTGTCAAATCCTTTTGTTTAAAAAACGATTTAAATCTACCTTTAGCTCACAAAAACTGCCGATAAACACGCACGCAGGCACCTGTGTAAAGCTTATGACCGTCTGGCGCTTATGCCAAACAAAAGTGGGTGGGGGGAACTCTTGGCGTTTGTGCAAATTTTAAAAGCATTTCACAACCAAACGGATTTTTTGTGGCATAAGTCTCAAACGTTATTAGATGCGGAATAAAAGCCGCTTTAATTTGATGTAAATAACCGATTTTTGAATTTTTGGCGCTTGTGCCGTTCTGCCTTAAACACGTCGATATAGAGAAAAAATTTAAATTGAAATTATGGTGGATTTTTTCAAGGTTATATTTTTGACATGTTACTTTTTCCAGCTAATTTTTGCGAATAAATTTAATGGTAAGGACACCCGATCGCCCAGTGCATGAGAAGTATAAAAACAGTATTTAAAACCTCATTATTTTCCAATAAAAATACACGAACAGAGGAAAACGTCACCGCGCAACAAAGTTACAAAATATCAATAATTTCCCGCACGCAAATTTCAACCGCCATATGTGTAATTACTTATCTCAAATATGCAATAAAATTTTTATTAAGTCCATTAATTCCCCTTTTAGTTAGCAATTGTTTTAATTCGATAGCAGTCTTGCACTCAACTTGACTTTCGATAGCATCAAAAAATGCCAATTCCGTGCGCCGATATCGCTCAGATTTACAAAAACGATCCGGAACTGAAGAAACCGGACGTGGAAGCTTTAAGGGATTGGGCCTCTAAGCAGCCCCATTTGCCCGAAATATCTGGTAAAAATTCGTTTTTTCTTTAATAATTTTTTTTTGTTAATAAACTTTTAGAGTTACAAACGATTATTTTCCTGCAAAGTTGTTACTATAGTAACGAACTGGCCAAGACCACCATAGATAATTATTTCACGGTAAAGACGTTATGTCCCGATATCTTTGGTGGAAGAGATCCGAAGAATCCGAGCGTTCAGTCTGCATTAAATTGCTCGTAAGTTGTAATTTATTAAATCATAGCTACTGAGTTTTTGTAGTTAATATAATAGTAGAATCCGAATTATGTAGTTAGGTTTCCCTAGATGCAGCAAGCATCCTGGGTGGGAAAAAATAAATAAAAGAGTACAATTTCCATTTTTTTTGTTCAATTTAGTTTAAAGAATTGAATGGGGCTGTTTCCTAAATAATTTTAAAAATATATGAAGTACTAAAATATTTCACAAAATAAAGGTGAAATAATAAGTGGATAAGCCCGATTTCCTTTTTTTTATAAATTTTTGCAACATTTTAGCAGATATTTCTGAACAATTTAATTAAGATATTTTAAAAACAGTCGCTTAAATTATAATTTTGCAAGAGTAGCTTTTTTTCCAAATTAAATGAAGAATCTAACAGTTGACTTCTTATAAAAAAATGTTTTATCACCTCGCGGATTTAAGGCAAAAAAGGATCAAGTATGTTACGCCACTGGCATTATTTAAAAAAATTGGCTTCATCAGTTAACTACAATAACTTGCATGCGAAATTTAATTGAAATTGAGCTGGTCGTTTAAAACTTATGATAAGTAAACAAATAATTATTCTTAACTTTAATACCCTTGTTATTAAACATTTCTGAGAAAAATTTTATAATAAAAGTCTATTTTTTTTTAAATTGTCTATCACATATTAAAATTAATGACGTTTAAACTTGACCACCCTGTATAATTTTTTCACCAATATTAACATCGATGATGATTCCCAAATAGTTTACTTTTGACGCTTCATGAATTTTACCGTACCCTTATCTACGGTGGATTACTAACAACATTACAAAATTATTTAAATTAAGAGATGATGCTCATAATTTTTTTTTAAGAACAGAAAACAATACTCATCTACAATATTACAGAGAACTTAGAAATTATACAAAACATGCAATTATGAGGGGAAAGAATACATGTTTTAAAAAATTGCCTCGGAGCAAGGCATAGAGTAATTAAAATTAAAAGTATAAGAGGGTTTGATCCCATAGTAACAAGTAGACACCATCTTTACCCTAAACTCGATTGCAGCATCACGGATGCCGTCTAACCGAACTAAAATAATTGACATTTGTCACAGTCGGTAAAATAGTCTACTGTAATACCGATCCATCATAGAAATGAAAAGCGTGCTACTCAAAGTTTTAGAATGGAGCGAAATTTAAAATTATTGACCCAATAAATCAATTTTTAACAGCGTAAAGGCTGTGAATCTCTATCACAAACTCTAAAAAATTATGAAATAGTGCAAATGTATTAATTTAATTTTTGAAGAGGCTAAGACTGATAATGTATGTAATTAAGTTTATTTTATACATTTTTTAAGTGAATTCGTTAGTTTTTTGACATTAAACTCATCAAATTTGCTTTTATGCTGTTAAGTTAATGCCTGCAAAAAAATAAATTGGTAATAATGCACTTTTTCATTGATTTTTAGAGAATGTGAAAGAGATTTTACAGCCCAATACGCTATCAAAAAAAGATTTAATGGATCAATTATGTAAGACAATATTTTAAAGATTTAAGTATAATATATTAAGTCCTATTTTGAGAATTAAATGCTCGATACTAACAATGTTAATTTCACTGTTATCAACAAATTAACAAGGGTAGGGGTAGAATTAAAGTCAATTGTAAAGTAAGTTTATAATTTATTGTCTTAAAAGGGATCCTGATTCAATTTGTTTTTGTGTTGCTTTAACACAACACTGTCCATGCTATGCATTTTGCTTTTTCTACATTTTGAGGACATGATACAAAAATTACAATTTATCAAATTTTTAAATTAATTATTTATAGACATAAGAACTATATTTCTCAAAAATATGCCCTAAAAATTTTATGCTTACTACCTACTTTTTTGTACAGAGGGTACCCAAAAATTTTAGGTAAGTAGTTAAAATATTAATAAAAGTAGTAATATATAAAAACTAACCCTAAAATATTCTTTATGGAGAGTATGATGTTAAAAATTAGTTGACACTGATGTATACCCTAAATTCTAGATGTCATCGGTCCTTTTTCTTAAATATTCAAGGAGAATCCCTGGATCTTACTCCCATCTTATCGAAGTGAGGTACCTCTTTGAGTACTGACCTGGTAGAATGGAAGTTAGTTAGTAAAAAGTGGTCTAGCATAATTATGTTCATTCTGAACATTATATTGAGAATGCAGGATTATGATAGCAGGTAATAAAGTCAATATATCTTTCCGAGGTACTTGTGCCTCAACCAGAACTGGGGCATTTTGAATAATACTTGGGCCAGCAATTGGGAGAGCACACTTTCTTAAACGAGTATGTATAGTACTAGTAAATGAAATATCATCAAAATGGTCTTGACATAAATAACACCTTATTGAGGTTGGGCTTAAACCAAGTATTTTAAACCATTCGGACCTCCCAATAATGTCAATTTAAGGAAATTTAAAGAAAATTTTATTTTTGTATGAATCCTCAATAGGCCAATAGTATATGTGGGGTATAAACGCAAAACGCGACATGTCCATTTTTCAACGAAAATGACCTTCATGTGCACCCAGAAAGTGTATAAATTTCTCTATTGCCACTAATATATTTGCCTGCAAACCACGACATTTACGCTTATAAACGCTCGTTAAAAATTTCGGTTAAACGCAAAATGTGACATCGCAACCTGCATTTGAGATTCAAAATGCGACGTTGTCCACACGACCAATCAGCGAGCAGCTTACTAACACCTGATAAATCGTATGTTTTGGTATAAACGTATTATTATTTTTTTCTTTACAAGCATGCAAGCACGAGGGTGAAATTTGTTGATATTCTGTGCGTGTGTTTTCATAATTATTATAAATATAATGGCCGATAACAACAAGAAACTCTTGCCGGATACCCAAAATCGAGCTCGAAAAAGATCTTTTCAACCACAAGAATGGAAAAGGGAAAAAGCTAAAGTAGCAAGGTAAGTTAAGACCAAGTATAAAAATAAATAAATAGTTAACTAAGACACGTAATAAATGTTTACAATACGTTAAATGACTGTGATATTAATATTTTTCTCATAAATATTTGCCCTTTTAATAATATTTAAAAATGTTGCTGAAGTTTTTGTTTAATTCTTTGCCGAGTTTTTATTGTTTGAGAAATAATTAAAATAGCTTAAATTATTAATAATGTAATGCATATTTTCTACGACTATTCCAACCTATAGAAACAAATTCATAAAAAAAATCGAGCAATCGGCAAAGCTATTTAAAGCTGAGCTTATTTTTTTTTTGTTTCAGATATTCACCTAAATCTTTACCAGAATTTCCCAAATGTGGACATAGGGAAAGTAATGGACCATTTCTATGCTGGCATCTTACCATGAACGATATGAAGGAGTTTCATAGAAGTTTTTATTCAAGCAAGAAGAAAGCTGACCAAGATTTCTTTTAAGTTATTGCTCAGGATCCACGCCTGCAAGAAAAAGAAGTAGAGGGCGTGCTGCTAGTAAGCCAAAAGCAGTGTCTTTAACCTATAAGGTACGACAGCAAGACGGTAAAGCAGTTCAAGTATGTAGGGAGGCATTTCTGGGTATCTTAGGAGTGAAAAAGGACAGAATATTGCGCCTGGTGAACAAGTTTATAAACACAGGAACAGCGCCAAAGGAGAATCGTGGCGGTGATCGTGTTATGGGGAAAAACGATGACAAAAAGGTTTGCATGAAGACATTCATTGAATCATTAAGGTGCACCGAAAGTCACTATTGCCGCTCTGATAGTCCACATCGTGTTTATTTGCCTTGTGACTTAAACATAAAAAAACTATGGAATGTCTACAACGAACAAGCTGAGCCTGATCAAAAAGTGAAGCAGTGCTACTTTCGAAAATATTTTAATAGGAAATACAACGTTGGATTCGGAACACCTCAAACAGATCTTTGTTCAACCTGTCTTCAATATAAAGAAAAAATTAGGAGATGCACGGATCCTAAGGAAAAGCAGTCATTTATTACAAATCACAGAGTCCATACTCTTCAAGCCAAAAGCTTCTTTGCTTTTCTCAAACAAAACTCCGATGAAGTAGTAAATATTTCTTTTGACTGTCAAAAAAATTTACCCCTACCGAAATTACCCGATCAGCAGGCCTATTTTTCAATGCAAATTAACTTTTTTAATTTTGGAGTTGTCATAGGAAGTTCAAAATCACCATTAACAAAAGAAAACGTAAGGTGTTATACATGGACAGAAGTCGAAAGACCCAAGAGCTCCAATGAGATTGCATCTGCTATTCATCATACTCTAAGTACGTATGAGTTTAAAGCTACTAACAAAATCATTCGACTTTTCTGCGATGGTTGTGGGGGGCAGAATAAGAAATCGATTTTTATCGGAATGCTTTGCAACTGGTTTAATTCCAATGCGCCTCCGAACATTGAAGAGATACAAGTATTTTTCCCTGTAGTAGGTCATTCTTTTATGCCACCTGACAGAGTTTTCGGCAATATCGAAAAAGTAGTCCGAAGAACTGCGGAGATCCTAGAACCTTCTCATTACGTGAACATGATAAAAGATCGGGCAACAGTTTTTAAAATGGGTGTAGATTTTCAGGTTTTCGACTGGAAAACTGAAATAAAAAAAACTTTAAAACCTACTACACAATGGCACTTCAAATTTAAACCAGCAAAAAGATTCGTTCTAACCAAAAATAAATTAGGCACGGTTTTAGTCAGAGGCGAAGCATTATACAGGAGTGATTTAGGACAAGCAAAAGGTATTTGTAGAAAAGGGAAGCGAATTGAAGCAGTAAGGCCTAAAACACTCCAAGTTGGACTGAGAATAAAAGAAGATAAAATTAAAAGCATTTCAAACTTATTAAAGACTCACTACGGGGATGAATGGAAATCAAACGAAGCATTAGATTATTTCAAAAATATTTTCGACAGCAATGTAGAAAATAATTTTGAAAGGCAGGTTGATGCCGATGAAAATGAAATAATAAGTGACGAAGAAATTAATATCTAAAAATAAGTTTTTGTAAAAGTTTTTTTTATTTTAATAAAGTTTTTCTAAGTGACTTGGTTTTTTTTTCCTAATAAAAAACGGGAGCTAATAATTTTAGTAAGTTGGGTTTATCATTGCTCTGCTCGATTGTTGTGTGCAAACTAAGACATGTCCAAGCCTTAGTTTCAGAATGCGACATGTCCAAAATATAGCTCTAAATTAAAAGAAGCCTAATGATTATGCATTCATCAAAATGGTAGGGTAGACATATTTAACAATTCAGTTTTAAACAATAATTAAAACTTATTTCAATAAAGCAATGAAAACCTCGAAAAAGGTTTTTTTTAGTTTTCTCAAATTGTAATCTAATGAACATGTCGCGTTTTGCATTTATACCCCACATGTATTAGAACAAGTAGATGCCTTGCATTTAAAAATGAATTTTCCTGATGATAACATTATTAGGGCAGTTTTAAAATGGTAAACAACAATTTTAGGTGACCTACAACAGGGTGAAAACTATTTGATAAAAAAATTGCACTTACCCCATCCTAGGGAACTGAAACCACACAATAAAACAACAAAAAAGCTTCTATATGATGAAATTACACTTTAAGCTACATTTTTAACTATTTTTTGTTGAGAAAAAAAACAACAGGACACACCCAATGGACGCCAAAATAAAAAGGAATAAGCAATGGCGATGATCGATGATGCGAAGGTGGGTGGTGGCAAGGAACGAAAGAAAATCGATAATCTAATGACAATTATGACAGAAGGTGGCCCTCGATGCCGTCTAACCGAACTAAATTTCTTAGGTTAAGTTTTAGAACTTGATGATCAGGTTAGGCTACCTTTTAAACACTCTATTAATATTCATTTCTCTATGGAGCAAGGGTAAAGATTCTGGTACACTGCATCGAAATTTCAATTAGCTTTTAAGCAGGTTCAATCCTCTATCTCAGAAAGTATTAATAATATCTACAATATTTATAACTTTTTTCTAGAAACCGATAATAAATCAAACTCGAACTTATTGAACTTTGCACAAAAGACAGATTAAATCATAACATCAATAAACTTAATTTTAAACTAATTAATGAAGACAATTTGAATAAGATTATAACTAAAATAAAATCTAATGCTGTGAGAGAAGGTGGTTTATCATTAAGAGATATAAAGTTATACTTACCATTCTATGGGAACCCAATTACAATAAAATAAAATACAAAAAAAAATTATTTGTTAGTTTTATAATCAAGTTATAATTTTGTTTTAACTTATTTTATTATGACAACTAGAAGTGTCTGTCGATTAAAAGAACCGTTAAGTTTGCCTGCACCATCAGTAAATTACTGTAGTACAAGTGAGACAACCCTTTTAAAGACCTCTAACAACTATTTACATTCCTGTTGCAATACCTTAAATTAAAATTATCTATATTTGAATAGGAATGCAAAAACATGAAAAAAATCAAGAAAAACCACTAAGAAAAATATTAAGTAATAAAAAAAGACATGCACAAACTTGAAGTTATATACCCTCAATGATGGGGAATCGGGATACCAGCTTAGATAGGGAGGAAACGCTGATACGAGAAGGGGGACCGGCATGTAGAGAAATGCAGATGAATGGGCAAAACTAGTAGGAGACACGTAAAACTGTTTTTTTTGCAATTACATATAAAAAAAAAACAAAATCAATAATTATTTTGACCCAAAAGTATTTCTAATTTGACTTGCTTAAAAAAGCTTTGGAGAGGTAATTCCTTTAGTTCTTAGGAGAGATTGTTCCACAAGTTTAAAAGAACGCCTGAAAGCTGCTGATCTGTAGATAGGTACAATAAAATCGTTATTTCTAGTTGCATGAGAATGGACAAATTCTTGAAGCTGGTGTCGTAAATATGCCGGTTGTCCTCTTTTTATGACTCTGTTATTATGTGATGTTGTATGCCAATCTCATGCAGGAATTTTGAATTTTTTGAATAACCTTTTTGGTACTTACATATAAGGAATCTCTATAAATTAGGTCCCCATAATCGAACAAAGACAAAACCAGCCTTTGGCAAAGTAAATATTTCTGTTTTGGGGTGAAAAATGTTTTTATTTTATTAAGCTGCCTTAATCTTAGATATGCAGTTTTAATTTAGTTCTTAATATGAGATTCGAAACTCATGAATTGGTCGAAAATTATACCCAAGTTTTTTGCTTCTGATACTATTGGAATTTGTGTATCCTTTATTTGAATAGAAATGGTATTTTTTATATTTTCCCTTAATATATTATTTGGCGACATTAGAATTTTTGATTTAGTAGCATTCAACTTAGGGCTATGATTCTCTGCCCAAGCATGTAGGTTTAATAAGTCTAAATTACCTTTTTCTTGCAATGTATTTCAATTTTCGCAGCTTACAGGTATACATATTTGGGAGTCATCAGCATAATGTTGCAATCTTGAGTACTTTATTGTTTCCTGCATATCTGACACATACAGGGTGATCATTTGAAAACTTCCCACTACGGATTTATCGAAAATCACTATTTAAAAAAAAACACCGAAATACGTCAAAAGGTTTGTCAAGGGGGACAACTTTCTAACCTAAAATTACTTCTATAGGCTATTATATTAGGCTATTTCTACCTTCTATAGGCCTCCTTCGCCCTATCCATTTATCTGGAAACTCGTCGTCTGAAATATATTTCCAGCAAGACGGCGCTCCGCCTCACTATGTTCTTCGCGTTCCGCAATGGCTAGACCACGAGTTTCTTTTTTTTGAATAGCTTAAATAGTATTTAAATATTTTGAATTAATAATTTTATGAAAATCTTTAAGTGCAATTTTTTTTTATATGTTGATGTTGTGGCGCGTACTATGTTTCTTGTAAAACCTTTAAATGCAGATTATCTAATAAGAAAATAAATAAACATATAAAATGCTATGAAAGAGTTATCTGAAAACGAGTATCATGTAAATGGTTTTTTTTAGCTTCTTTTTTCTATTTTCTCTAATAAAATTGATCGCATTTCAGACTCATAACCCCACTACCGAAACTAACCCACCAAAACTACACGGTGATCTGGATGAAATTAATCGATTGCAACCCGGACAGGTACAACTTTCCCAATCAAATAAGAAACTTCGATATGGCAGAAATGTTAACGTTACACAAAGGAGGACCCCAGAAAGGGTTAGTGTTGGTTTTCGATATGGACGGGTGCGTATTTGGCCATCTCACGAAGCTCAGCATCGTTGTCATGAAGAAGTTGCTGTATTACTTACAAGTAAGGACCATTTCCTTCTATATCTTTAAGCATTTATTTTATTTGCGATTCAGTGGATAGTTTTTTTCTTGATTTTTAATTATGCTTCTTTTGTAAGCAGTTGCAACGTTTCTTTATGGCTTTAACTGCATAGGAAAATATTTTTCTACTTTGCATCCAGTAAATGTACTTTTTGTCTACTTTTTAGTCTTTTCGTGACCCTTCTGTTTGTAGAAAATCTGACTTGTCTTCCAGGCAGTTGAGGTCATAAATGAATAAGGTAAAATAAAAACCCCATATTCTCCCTTCACTTGTTTGTTTTACATAACTCTGGCTTAGAATTCCCTATATATTTCGAACACAGCGGTGTCCATCATCAGAAGATATAAGGTTAAAATGGGCACAAAATACACAAAAGTTTGAGTTTATGTTAATAGAAATCTTTTATTTATTTACTTTCTTGTTCTTGTTCTTATTGATGGCTTTGCTGCAAGGCAATTGCCAGCTCGATTTGTGTGAGGTCTCTTGTCGTGTGGCTCGGAACCATTAAGGGATCTCCCGACTTATTCTAAGACTATAATCCTTGTTCTTTTTAGCTTATATACAAAAAAGAAGAAAAATATATTGACGTCCTATGATTGTTGAATAAACTCTAAAAATGGAGGGCATTAGTACAATAACAAAGGCAAGAGAGGAAACATAAATATCACTAATATAATTAAGGATTCAGGAATATGCGGGAAATAAGCAGGTTGAGCTTTAAAGTTTGATTCTATTTTTACTTAGGAATTGCATGATTGTTTCTATAGTTTCGCTATTTGGAGTGTTAAGTATGATATGGATGGATAATGATGATAATTTCTTTCTTTGAACAAACATTTTTTACATGTCCATGTTGTCTATAGCATTTAATGGACATTCAAATAAAATGTGATTTATGTCATCATACATTCCACAGTCACATAAAGGATCATCTTTGATATTTATTTTAAATAGATGTGAGTTAGTAAGACAATGACCAGTACGCATTCTGATAATGGTGGTGATGTGTCTTATGTCTACATATTTAATATTGGCAAACAGGCAAACCATCTTTTATATGGGAAATTAAATTGAATTTTACTATAATTATAATGTTTAGTCTCAATTAAACATTTCCATTTGTTTGAAAAGTTATTTTTTATTGTATTTCTGAGTACCTTAAGAATATCATTTATGTCTATAAGCATTTTTCTGGGGACATTTAGGTTGCATCCAATCTTCGCCAAAGTATCCGCTTCTGAATTTCCCAGTACACTTTTATGACCCGGTATCCAGGCAAGCTGGATGCCAAAGCCTTTTTCATTCGTTGTACTAGTTAGTTGCTTTGTTATGATAATCCAGCAATCTATCCTTACAGATAAAAGATTACTGTTGAGTTTTGTAACTGCGCTCAACGAATCCGAAAAGATGATAGCTTTCTTTATTTGTTTTTCTATTGCAGTTTTTACCGCATCGTAAATTGCAATGATTTCCGCTTTATAGATGTTGAGACAGTCTGGTAATCCCTGAATTTTCCGAACCCTACCCTATTACCCTGTTTAGAGGCGTCGGAAAAAATTAAAGTATAACATTTCTCTTTAAACTTGTTTGATCTTTCAATGAATTTTTGCCTTGTTGAAATGTCGCCTTTTCCTATGTTAAGGTTAATTAATTTTAGGGGTGCAGTCAGTGTTTTAAAGTTGTATTCGTAACGCGGGAAGGTTGCTACTCTAATTAGCTTCATTCTAGTATTATTTAAGAGCTGTGTGATGGGGTGATTTGTAATAATTACGAACTTTGATATCAGTTTTATAGGTAAAAGTTTTCTTCTGTGCTAATAGGGCCGCTCTGGGGGCGGATTTCATGCATCCTAAACAGATTCGCAAACCCTCGAAGAATACAGCATCTATTTACTTTCTTTTTATTTATTTTCTATTGTTGACAAAGATAATAGGAGACGTCAAAATCAATCAGACATTTCAATTTGACGTCTCTTTGTCAAGAGTAGAATATAAATAAAAAAAATAAATAAAAAATCGATTTTTTTTTAAATAAACTCAAACTCCTGGTTTGTTCAAATGTTTCAACTGTGTCAACATTTTTGAATCAACTTTTGAAAGTCAAGAGAAGTACTATCAACTGAATTCAAAATAATGTCTCTTTTATATCCAAAAGATTTTCGAGAATATGAAGAATCGTTAAAAACTCAACTTTCATGTGACATGGTGGATACAACGGCATTTAGTGTTAATAATAATAATGTATTTATTGAGCTTGAGTTACATAGGTAATACATAATATAGATAATATATTACATATTTAAGAAAAAAAAAAACTTAAAAATTTAAATCAATAAAAAAAATGCAAATAAATTAAAAAAAAAGTGTGTGCTTGTACAAAATGGCATACATATATAGAAAAACACAAAAAGTCTCACATACAGAAAATTTATAAATAAAATTAAAGCCTTAAATAAAATAGCCAAAAAAAATAAAACAAAACGAGTTAAAATTGTAAAACAAAAATAAAATAAATACACATACAAACTACAACTACATAAATAAAGGTAAAACAAATAATAAAACAAAATATGTACAAATAAAACTTACAGAAAAAGTATAAATGAAACATGAGTCTGAAATAAATTACCAGAATAAAACAAGTACGAGTTAAAATTGTAAAAGAATACAGACAAGGTCTGTATTATTTCTGGTGCAGTAATTGTGGACGTCCTATTTTTCGAACACTCCTATTTTATCAGAGATATATGTGGGGAGTAGACGTTGTTTTATTTTAAAAATAAATACATACACACTAAACACAATCCTTTGCCTGACAGACATCATACCTGGCACACTTAACATAACAATAACAGAAGTGTATTCATTGCATTTAAGGATTAGTCTCATTGCTCTATTTTGAATTACTTCAAACTGTTTCACCTTGTATTTAGGCAGGTTGAACAATAATGTGGAGCAAAACTGCAAATGGGGAACAGCAATTGCATTATATAGCAGGAGCTTTGTATGCATTGATAAGTTTTTTCCAACTCTATTAAATAATTTTCATTTAATTGTTATTGCAAAATCGACATTTGTTGTGAACAAAAGCCATGCACATTTTCGCGTTATTTAGTGCTATGGTTTAGGCACAGCCCCAGATGTATACCGTACAGATGTTCAAACTTACATAAAGTTGGCACGCTTTACCCTAACACATATTTAAGTAATAAAAGTTCCCCGGTTAAGAAGCCACCAACAATTTTTTAATTTATATTTTTATAATAATTTTTTTTAATTTGATGGGTATTAGTATTAAGTAATAATATTTTATTTTTTACTAAAATAATAAAAAATAAGATCTAAATAGGCTAAAAAGACTTATTATATTTAAAAAAAAACCTTAAAAATTATAAACAGAGGAGCAAAAATATAAACATTAAGAAATTATAAAATTAAAGGAAGTTTAGTCTGAAATTAAATACATTAAATTAAGTTTAGTCGGATCTTGAAGATATGTCAGTGTCGGAATAATTAGATTCATTACTACTTAAATAGTCGTCTGGGCGTATAATTAGGGGTCGTACCTCGTCTATCATTTGCTCGGTTTGATAGTTTTCAGCTATAATATTTTCTGTGTGATTTATAGATTTTCTCCATGTTTCTTCCTTTATTTGATGTAAGGATTGTTTCCATAAATTAAGGACACTGGCTTCATCGGATGTTTTGGAAGCATGCTTATCATAATAATTTTTTGCTATGCCCCAAATCAACTCAATTGGATTATATTGGCAGTGGTAAGGCGGTAATCGCAGGACTTCATGCCCATATTTAAGAGCCATGTCATCGATCACGTACTTCTTATTATACTTATACGTTTTACATCGCTGCAGCAAATCAGCATTTAAAAATATATCGTCATGAGCAAAATTTTTTTTTGCTCTAGTGCTAGTGGGAAATTTCTCTTCTACTCTAGAATGGTATGAGGCGTTGTCCAAGACTATAATAGAAGGATTTTCCAACTGTTTCAGGAGTTTTTCTTCAAAGCAATGTTCAAAATTATCGGCATCCATATTTCCGTGGTAGTCGTCTGTTTTTTTCGTCGAATAGAAAATCAAACTACCGTCCGAGATAAAGCCCTCGTCATTTCCTACATGTACCTTTTTTACAACTAGAACTGCTGCTAGGATAGCATTGCGTGCTACCATCTTGCCATGATGATTTTGATGAGTTGCCCTTGGCAAAAATCCAAGTTTCGTCTAGAAACACAAATTATTTGGGATCTTCCGAGTTTTTATTTTTTAGATATTTTCTCAGAAAATTCCATCTTTTTGTCACTACATGTGAAAGTGCACACAGACCTGTCCGATTATTCGTCGTTTTGTAATGAAATCCCAAATTCGTTGTCCTTTATTATTTGTAGTACGGCAACCATCGTCACGTGTTGTTTACTTTTATACATGTTATAAATAATGGTTCTAATTTCGTTCTTAATTCTTTGGGGTAGATCCAGAGTTTTTGGATGCCGACGGATTCTTTTATTTGGTTTGTCCAGTTCTTCATCGTCGATATTGCAAATCTTATGTAAAGTGCTTCTTGAGATCTGGCATGCATCACATGTCCGCTTCTTTACTGCCAAAACAGATGTCAATGGCTCCATGTTATTTTTTTCTTATTTAAAATAATTTTGTACTTTTAAAACTAAACGACGTTCACCCGAAGATAGAAACCGATATTTAGCAATATGTTTGTCTTCTTGGGAATTAATAGTTAATAGCCTGATGATATCACTTCAAAATACCAAAAGGAATAGGATGTAAGTGTAGACCACCAAAATATTTATTTGTCCAATCAGGCAAATTATCACCTTTGAGGTACATAATCGTCTTAACCAATTTTTTCGGCACTATATTTGGGTTTTGTATATTTTTTTCCCAGAATTTATAATCCTTTTTTTATCCCTAATTCTATACCTAATTCTACCTCTTTTTTACCTTCTTAAATCATATTAAATATTAGGTTACATTAATAAATAATAATATTAAATAAAATTATTTAAGTATAAAAAAGCATTTCCTTTAAAAAAAATATTAGTACCCTTAAAAATAATAGCCAATATTACATTAAAAACCAACAATGTTTTTAAACCGCTGGTAATAGTGGTCCAAATCGGTACTCAATATAAATAGTGAATAATACGGCGATAAGGAATTCATTGTTTAACCGGTCCACTTATACCGCGAGATGATCCGTTATGTGTTAGGGTAAAACGAGCCGACTATGTTACATGATTATTTTGTGGTGGTTTTTAGGATGCGATGCCCATAAGGCTCAAAGGTATCCATTATATTAACGTGGTGCCCTTTATGGATAAAATCCTGGCATTGATGAAGCCTTTCATGAAAAAGGAGCTGATTGATATGGTAATATTTAAAAAAATTTTTTAGGTGGAGTTAGAATGTTGGTTTTTTTAGCTCTACATCCATGCAGATTCTATTAATACACTTTATGAACATGTGCCTAAGGAATGTCTACCGGCAGACTACGGAGGCCAAAGCGAATCAATAAATATTTTGCACGGTAAATTGTACTATTTATTTTGATTTTTTAACGAATTTTTAAGAGAAAATGATTAGTGTAATCAAAAACCTGGTTTTGAATTAGTTTAAAAAGAGTACCATATCGATAAGTTTAAATTGATTTTCAAAAAAATATTGAAATTTTTGATTTTTAAGTAAACGATTAATGCTTTCAAAAATATGATTTTACCCTTGAATTTTTAACTTTATTAAAGGAACATTTCAGAGTAAAAAGTAAATGTGTGCACCGAGCTGTTTGGAGTTGGCCTGTACTAGGCCTTTTATATAAATTTTTTCATAGCATAATATTTTTATTGTTAATTTCTTTTTTTTTGTCCACTTGTGCTTAAATTATGTTTTTTATTTTTTTTTTATTATTTTTTAAAAAGAAAAAATGATTTATAAAAACGCCTGGACTAAGATAAGCTAGCCAAAGTCGACCTCGTAACTTGCAATGGATGCAAGTGAGACAGAGATAGCGATGTACCAGTGCCATCGTTCTCATTTCATAATCAAGGCGCTTATAATTTTTATATTTTTTTTTGCGCACATGTTTATAATATGTTTCAAGATGTTTTTTAAACAACAGCTTAGTTTCACAGTACAAGTATGTACAAGTACAAGGGTGTGGATGATTTCTAAAGGCCTGATGATGCTCTAACTAGAGCGAAACACGTGTAGCCTGTGATTACATGTTGTGAGAGTGACTTTGTGTTTTTCTTTGTTTTCGTCAATTCTCTTGATTGGATAACATCAATTAATGATGGAGTATTGATGGCTCAAAGACACTGCTAAAAAACACACTAAAGTTCACAAATGTCAGAGTCATTCGTAGCATATTGATTGTTAAAGGTAATTTTTGTGTAATTTAATACTAGATGTATTATAAAATATAGATATATTATAACTAACGAACAATGGAAGGATTGTGTTTACGATGAAATGGAAAAGAGGACTCATCTGAAAACAAAATATTTTCTAAGAAACTCTCATTTTCATTTGCTTTGTCCATCATTGTTTCACAAAATGCTATTCTTCGCCACTGGTCTTCAGGAAACACCTCCTGAATTGTACACTATTTTAAACATTTGTATTCATGTTTTTTTCCAAATACTCGTCATAGTTTTATGGTGCATACCCAGTTCCTCTCAAACACTTCTACTCGATCGTGTTGAATCCAAAACTAAAGCACTACAAACCATTTTTTCCCGCCTCGTGGACCTCGTGGACCCTTTAAATAGGTAGTTATTGAGCTGTGATGTGACAATTTCTAAGTTCTTAGAGGCAAAAAGATGTCTCAAAATTTGACAGGACATTGAAAATAGTTTTAGCACAAGGAATCGGTCTATTTTCAAAATTTACTGGGAATAAATTCCTGCATTGTACTGCCGAATTGCCTCCATAAAACCATTTAATTAACTGAATATTTTTGGAAGAAGTATTAACAGCCATAATAATATATATTTGTAAAAATTAAAATATCGCTTTAATACTCAACAGTGCAGTATGCAATCACACAGCAAAATGAGATCTGCTTATTGTGCTGTTCCGAAAAAAGCAATTCAGACGATCGGAATCCGCCGCGCCGCTTATTAACCAGAAACTAATCAAGAAGCGGTGTTGTCATTTATAATGCCTATGTGTAGTCTTCTATTTGCCAACCTGTATATATAGGGTATCTGCAAATGGTTAGGAAATCTTGAAACTGGAGATACTACAGACCAAAATATGTGAATTGACGCAAACATACTGTTCCGTCAAATCGGAAGACTCATTTCTTTATTTATTTTTATTCTTTTTTTATTGTCAATATTCATATAATTATATTTAACATGAGCTTTGCTTCGTCGTGGTACTGATCGTTGTTAATATCTAAAGTTGTATTCTACAATTTCTTTAGTTTTTTTTTTGCTAAATTATTATTCGCGGCTTTTTATCGCGTCAAATGTAAGACAACCTTAATTTTGACCGAGAAGAGTCGCACGCACCTCTAGTCCAGTACTGCATCGTTCCTGATTGATGGGAACTGGCAGCATTAGCATTGGTATATAAACTACTGACCAAATAAGTCGCTCTCGATATATAAAGACACGCGAGTGAATTCCAAAAATTATAAGTGCCGGCACACCGTCAAACCCAGCAAATATTTGGAGGTGAACCTGGAGGAGCAGTCCTGAACAGAAGCGACAGCAAGGTGAGCCACAAATTATTTTGGGGTTGTCTTGGCCGTCGTCTTAATTTTTTATGCATTAATTAATTAAAGATACAGTCCACTATTTTTATATTTCTCCAACATTTTTTGGTCACTTCGATCGCGGATTTGGATTTAGGATTTTGATTGCATACCTACATTTCAGCAAAAAATTACATCCAAAACGTGTAAGAGCATACAAAATTATTATTCGGTATTGCTATATTGGTAAACCTCATGTTAAAATTGTTTAAAATTTTGGTTAATTATAGAAATTCCATTCTCGAGTCAATCGGACAGTACCGTCTATCTATCTCTCTTCTCACATTTAGCGTCTCAACGCGTCGATAATTGCATATCGCGTCAGTTGCAGCGCCGCTGGTCCCTCGTCCGTCTCTTATTATATTTTTACAGAGTGGAATAGTAAATCAACTCGGTTTCGGTGGCTTTACTTAATATTATTTCCTCTCTACGCCCGGACTTATAATTTGGTTTTCGTTGTTGGCTTGTCTAGTAATATTACTTTACAATAATATTGCTAATAAAATAATAAATTTTTTTATTGACTTTTTGGTAAAAGATTTGGTAATTAATCTTATTACCCCCAAATATTAAACCCCCTGGTTTGCCAAATCTTCTCTCTCTCTTTCTCTCTTTGTGATACTCATAGGCGATATTTGCCTCTCTCCTCTTATATATGTTATTATTTGTAATATTACTCATAATATCTCGCATAACTCCCTCAATTGTTTTGATTATATATTGTGACAGTTTCTCTCTATTTGCTATACCTTTTCAGAAATTTGTTGCAATTTAGTGTATCAAAACAATTTCCTTTATATGGTCTCATCCATCTCTCCTTCTCTTTAATGCTCTTAATATCTCTTGATCTCTCTATATCTCTGCTCTTGCGTGAACAATTTTATAACTAATTTAATCAACTATACCCTTCACGCTTAACGTATAAAATAAATATACAAAAATAAATCCATTTTTTTTGAATCTCTGAGTTTATAGCTCTATATCAATAGGTATAAGTAGCTTGGTTAATTTCACCTCATTAAGCATTTTTTACTGTTTAATCAAAATAAGAAAAATAATAAAACCCCTTTCTCATTTTGTCTAAAACTTTGTTTTTTGCTCAGTATTGCTTTATCTCGGATTAAAATATTTAAATCCAAATTTAATTTTTCTTCTTTCGCTCACGTTAATATGGCTGATAAAAAGCTAAGAGGCCTTATTGCTCAACGCGATAGTGCTGTTAGCCGCTTAGAAGAAATCAAAGTAGTTGCTGATAATGCCATTAATAATGTACGCCTTCATACACAGTTAAAAATTCGGGTCAAACACCTTGAAGGGATTGTTACTGAATTCAATAATCATCACGCCTCCATTTTAAATATTGTCGCTCAGGGTGATGATGATGATTTAACGAATCAACAGGCTATTCGAAAACATTTTGATGAAAATTTTTATTCAATCCAAGCAACTTGCGCTGAATTATTTGATAATACTGAGCAAGGGGCAGAAAGGGCAACCCCCAGTCATGTTAAATTACCTAAGCTGGAACTTAAAAAATTTAATGGCACTATAAAAAATTGGAAGACGTTTATTGACCTCTATGATTCTATTATTCACAATAATTCAAGTCTTTCCAATGTAGAAAAATTTACATATCTTTTAAATTCCTTAGAAGGACCCCCACTAAGCATTGTTCAGTGTACTCCTTTAACTGATAATAATTATAACATAGCTTATAATACATTGAAGGGTAGATATGAAAATAATCGATTAATTTCGGTTAGTCACTGGCGTGAGATTGAAAAGACTGTGAAGCTTTCTGATGAGCATGATGCAAAATCTCTTCAAACTCTATTAGATACATTTACTGAACACTTAACTGCAATTGAAAATATGGGTCACCCTGTCTCACAATGGGATTTCGTTTTATTTTACATGCTATTTGATCGCCTTGATTCAAGCACAGCCACGAGGTTCGAACTTGAGTGTGGTAAATCTCTAGACGAAATTCAAAATAAACACAAGCATTTTGAAATTTTATTAGACTTTCTTAAGAAGCAGTGTATCGCATTAGATACCGTCTCAAGCTCTTTTAAAGATGTAAAGCCTAGTACTTCTAAATATATAAAACAAACAGCAATGCTAAAGAGAACTTTTGTTGTTAGTGCTGCGTCATGTTACTTTTGCCACAAAAATAATCACTCAATTTATAAATGTTCAGAATTCTTAAGTAAAAATTCCCACGAAAGATATAAAATTGCAAAAACTAATAAATGGTGCACCAATTGCTTAGGTTTAAAACATAACTCGTTTAATTGCTCATCTCGTCGCCGCTGCGAAAAATGCTCCAAGCCTCATCATACCCTTTTGCACCATGACTCCTTTGAAGCTTCTCAGCCACCTGCCGTTGAGCAGGAATCTTCTACAAACTGTGAGTACAGATCTCAACCTGTTGCCTTGACCAATATCAAACCACACAAAAATACTGAAAGCTCTGTTTTATTGGCCACGGCACAGATTCGGGTTCTGGATTCCCAGGGTCAATTTATCAATGCGCGAATCTTATTGGACAGCGCAAGTCAAGTGAATTTTATTACAAACAAATTATGTAAACGTTTGGGCTTAGTCAAACGACCTCTTTCCCTGTTTGTTAAAGGTTTAGGTGACACTGTCTCAAATGTCTCTCATGAAGTCACATGCACCTTCACGCCTAAATGTTTTACAAATCCCAAATTTTCTCTAGATTTTGCCATAATTCCAAAAATATGCGAAAACCTTCCCTCTTCAGATTTACCCACAGATTGCTTCACTCAGTTTTCTCATCTCGAGCTGGCAGATGAAAGTTTTAATGTTTCGGGTCCTATTGACATGTTGGTTGGAGGTGATGTTTTTGGTTTTCTTGTTAAAGAAGGTCAAATATCGCAATCGATTAATAAACCTGTTGCTCTAAATACTCAACTAGGGTGGATAATTATGGGTCGTGTGTCTTACCAGGACTCTATTTCTCGTTCAACCCCTAATAGCCTTTGCGCTACTGTCAGCTCCACTCTTCTAGATATTGTTAAAAGGTTTTGGCAGCTGGAACAAGTCCCTAATTACCATGTTCATTCCCCTGATGAAGTTGCTGCAGAGGAATTTTTCCAGAGGACACATACTCGAAATTCCTCAGGAAGATATGTCCTTCAACTTCCTTTCAAAAATTTGGAACTGCCAGTTTTTGAAAATACTCGAGATATTGCTCTGCGCAGATTTTATTCTCTTGAGCGGCGTCTGGAGTCTAATCCCGAGCTCCATGATGAATATCGCGCTTTTATGCAGGTTTTTCTTGACACTGGACATATGGAAATCCTACCCTCAAATATAGATATAAAAAACTCTTATTATATACCCCATCACTGTATTCTTCGTCCGGAAAGTTCAACCACAAAACTTCGTGTTGTTTTCGACGCCTCCGCGAAGGCTGCAAATAATATTTCTCTCAATGACACTTTGTTAGTCGGCCCCAAGCTTCAACAGGATATATTTCACTTGCTGTTAAAGTTTCGCATCCATGCTGTTGCTTTCACTGCTGATATTAAGCAGATGTTTCGACAAATTCTCATAGATCAACCCTGTAGAAATTTTCAAAGAATTTTATGGAGGTTTTCAAAGTCTGATCGTGTGAGAGACTATCAACTGAATACCGTAACCTACGGTGTAGCTTCTTCACCATACCAAGCTATTAGAACTCTCACTCAACTTGCTAGGGATTATAAGTTTAAATTTCCTAGGGCATCTGAAGTCTTAGAGAATGAAATATTCGTGGATGACGTAGTTAGCGGTACTGATTCTATCGAATCAGCTCTTGCCCTTCAGCAAGAACTAATTTCGTTGCTTTCTCTTGGTGGCTTTGAATTGCGAAAATGGGCGAGTAATACGCCTTTATTAATATCTCATTTAGACACCTCTTTGACACAGTTGAACCCCCTTTCCTTTGATAAAGAGACTGATTCCATAGTCAAGATTTTAGGCTTGCAATGGAATCCTCTTAGTGATTCTTTTGTCTTTAAAATAGAATCTATAGTAAAACCATGTACAAAAAGAAACATTTTATCTGATTTGGCTCGTATTTTTGACCCTTTAGGATTTCTTTCCCCTGTTACTGTCTCTTTGAAAATAATTATTCAACAATTATGGTCATCTGGACTAGACTGGGACCAACCTGCTCCTAACTCTATTAAAGAATACTGGTCTTTATTTAAAGAAGGTATTTCTACCCTATCGAGCCTTTTATTACCTCGAAAGATTATCCCTTCCCAGATGAAATTGTGTGAGATGCACGGCTTCTGCGATAGTTCGGAAAAGGCGTATGCAGCTGTGGTCTATTTTCGCATAATTACTTATGATGATAACGTTCAGACGTATTTGCTATGTTCTAAGAGTAGAGTAGCTCCTCTTAAGACAATCTCGATTCCAAGGCTAGAGTTGTGCTCGGCTGTCTTATTGGCAGATTTAATGTCTTCAGTTAAAGAAGCGTTTGCCGATTCTATAAATATTTCGTCATTGTTTGCATGGACTGATTCCACCGTAGCTTTAAGCTGGATAAAGTCTTCTCCCCATAAATGGACTACTTTTGTAAGTAACCGCGTATCGTATACTCAGGAAAAATTATCTGCGGATTGCTGGGCTCATGTTAGGTCGGAAAATAATCCTGCTGACTCTGCAACCAGAGGTCTTCTTCCCTCCGAGTTACTTCACCTCGAAAAATGGTGGACCGGACCCGGTTTTCTAACATCCTGTCTCACTAAATGGGTTAACGATCCTTACACAACTGACGATAATATGGACCTTGAAAAAAGGAAGATTGTATTATTAGCCTCAACTCCAGTGGTTGACTTATGGAATAATTTTATCTCAAGATTCTCCTCTTTATCCAAAATTATTCGTATTGTTGCATATGTTTTACGTTTCTGTGCATATGTAAAGGCTCCAAAACTCGTTGACAATAAAGGTCATGTAACATTGGCAGAATTGGATAGAGCTCTCTTACTTTTAATCCGAGAAGTTCAGAAAGTTTCATTTGCTCAAGAAATGGCAGAACTTTCGAAATCCAATCCTAATCTAACAATATTACCGAAATATATTCGGAAGCTCTCTCCTTTTTTAGACAAGGATGGTGTTCTCAGGGTGGGCGGACGATTGAAGCACGCTTCTCTTTCTTATAATCATAAACACCCCTGTCTATTACCCCGTGATCATCGAATTACCTTTCTAATTATTGAACAAACTCACATTAAATATATGCACCCTGGTTTACAAACTACCCAATTCCTACTCAGTCAACGCTTTTGGATTCCTTCTTCAAGAAGAATTATTAAAAAGGTTTTGTCTTCCTGCATGCGTTGCTTTAGGTGTAACCCTTCATCACAAATTCCTCTTATGGGTGATTTACCGTCCTTCAGAGTAAATCAAGTAAAATGTTTCACCAAAAGTGGTGTGGATTTTGGAGGGCCATACTTAATCACTATGGGCAAGCATCGTGGCAGCAAAACTTGTAAGGCTTATATTTGCCTTTTTGTCTGCTTGTGCACAAAGGCTCTTCACCTGGAACTGGTTACAGAGCTATCAAGCGATGCCTTTCTGGCCGCATTAAGGCGCTTTGTTTCTCGCCGAGGTCGTGTCACAGACATGTTTAGCGATTGTGGGACGAATTTTGTGGGTGCGTCAAAAGAGTTGATGCAAAATATGCGTAATGCATCGATCCACGAAGGCATAGTGTGGCATTTCAACCCCCCTTCAGCCCCAAATTTTGGTGGAATTTGGGAAGCTGGAATTAAGGCCGTAAAGGGCCATCTACATCGCGTAGTTGGTTCGCACATCCTCACCTATGAGGAGTTTAATACTGTCTTGACCTCAATAGAGGCAATCCTAAATTCTCGTCCTCTCTGTTCATTAAGTAGCGACCCTAATGACTTAAACCCTCTGACCCCAAGTCATTTTTTGAATTTGGAACCTTTAAATACCTTCGTTGAATCCGACCTAACAGAGATTAAATTGGGTCGTCTTTCGCGCTGGCAACTTATTCAACGTATCCACCAGGATTTTTGGAAGAGGTGGCATAATGAATATTTACACACCCTTAATCAGAGGTCGAAGTGGTATGATACAGGTAAAGCCATTGAAATTGATTCGTTGGTATTATTAAAGGAGGATAATGCTCCACCCCTTTCGTGGTTGTTGGGTCGTGTAATAGAATGTTTTCCAGGCAGGGATGGCATTACGCGTGTTGTAGCGGTAAAGACGCATAAGGGGATACTGCGCCGTCCTGTCTCGAAGTTATGTTCATTACCGAACAATTAGTCTTTCCTGCGGAAAATTTATATTTCGCGTTAGAATTCATGCTTTTTTTTATTATTTTTGCTCTTTTTTTTTTTTTTTACTTAAAATGTGGGACATTTTAGGTGGGCGGTATGTTCCGTCAAATCGGAAGACTCATTTCTTTATTTATTTTTATTCTTTTTTTATTGTCAATATTCATATAATTATATTTAACATGAGCTTTGCTTCGTCGTGGTACTGATCGTTGTTAATATCTAAAGTTGTATTCTACAATTTCTTTAGTTTTTTTTTTGCTAAATTATTATTCGCGGCTTTTTATCGCGTCAAATGTAAGACAACCTTAATTTTGACCGAGAAGAGTCGCACGCACCTCTAGTCCAGTACTGCATCGTTCCTGATTGATGGGAACTGGCAGCATTAGCATTGGTATATAAACTACTGACCAAATAAGTCGCTCTCGATATATAAAGACACGCGAGTGAATTCCAAAAATTATAAGTGCCGGCACACCGTCAAACCCAGCAAATATTTGGAGGTGAACCTGGAGGAGCAGTCCTGAACAGAAGCGACAGCAAGGTGAGCCACAAATTATTTTGGGGTTGTCTTGGCCGTCGTCTTAATTTTTTATGCATTAATTAATTAAAGATACAGTCCACTATTTTTATATTTCTCCAACACATACCTTAGTCCAAAAGTTGACAGTTTGCAAGATACAGGGTGTCAAAATTACAATTCTATTTAGAGGCAGGTTTTCTAGTCTGAAAAACAAGAGTCCGTTATTTTTTATAGCACTTCTAGAGCGCGCCACTTAGAGCACTATTTCGGTAAATAACTTATCATAACTTTTTTGTAATACCTTGTATACAACAACTGACGTATAAATCTTATTTTCTTGCATTTCCACAACAAAAAAGGTTCATTTGTTAAAAGTTAATCGTTTTAAAATATTCTGATATGCATTTAACGTACGGATTGGCAAGATGTAGAGTCAAGTTTTGAGGAGTGAAAATAATTTGGATTTAGGTAGTTTTGCTCCAAATATCGGTCTACATAGTGGAGGTCCCACCTGCAAAACGTACATGGTTTAAGCGCGAATGATTACAACGTAAGGATAAAACTTTGTACATGGTTGTTAAGAATGTTTAACCACGACAATGGATTTACTTCGTTAATATTATTTTCGGACAAACTTCGCAAGATTTCGAAGAGATGGAGCCGATTAACTCGCATAATCTTAACATTTATGTAGACGAAAATTCTCATGCAATAATACCAACCAGCCAGCCAGTTCAGTTTCAATTCCTATTCGACTGGAAGATCTTCCATTACAAATAAGCACGAATATGTGGTTTATGTATGACAGCGCTCCTTGTCATTTTAGTTTATAGAAAGCATCTAAATAGAGTTTATCCAGATCAGTGGCTAGGGCGATCAGGACGTGTATCTTGGTCGGCTAGATCACCAGTTTTAAATCTTATGGATTTCTTCTTCTATTTTAATAATTGTAAACGAGGCCTTTACGATACACCAGTAAAGGTGATCTTCCACATAGAATTTTCCACCCTAGCTAGGAAATAAAGAATAACTTTCTCTCTTTTCTTTACCTTATGCCTTTCCGAGTGTGTATTTATTATAGCTTAATAACTTTTTTTTTAATTTAATAGTAAATATATTTTTTAATTTAACTATTTTAATATTAGAAGGCCCTAATAGAACCTAGCGAGTCTTTATTCAACTAAGTCTTTTTTTATACTAAGGTACTTAACTTTTTATACTTTGTATTTATGTACTCCAAAAATTACTGTTTGTTCTGATTATTAGTGTTAATTTATGCAATATATGATACGTATAAGAGTAGAATTCAGTCCAAACACCTTGGGTTCAAACTATTTCACCCTCAAAATTATTTTAAATATCAAGATAGAGTAGATTTATTGAAATGTTTTAAACAGCGCGGGCGGTAACCTTTAAGAAGCAAAATGTAGATTAAGAAAATAAATTACTTCAAAAAATAAATCAGCGATGGATGATATTTCCTTCGCGTTCTTATTAATCACAAAAAAAGTAACTTAAACGCCCTGCAGAAAAAAATTGTTAAGTTCAACAGAGTTTGACCGATGAAGCCCTTTGAGAGCATTTATGAAGTAGCCTGATTTTAGACAGCACTATTGCCTTGCATGATATAAAATGACTTTGCTCTTAGAAATTGACGAGATAGCTGAAGGACACATTAGAGAATTGACTACAGAGAAACAAGAATATTTTAAACTGCAGCCCCAAGAAATCCGATAAAACTTATAGTTTGTACTTAAAGCTAGGTCATAAATATATCTAACATTTTAAATTTTTATTAAAAGCAGCTCATAATCTCATTTCAAGTATCTAGATTGATCGAAAGCACTTAAGAATAGATTTTTTGTGAATATTATAGTAGGTTCAACGAACGCTGAATTACTTTAGAGTAGCTTCATATAACTTAATATAATATATATCTCTAAGTTGTTTCAAAGTATTCCAATATTTGTTAAAACAACTCAAATTGCTCATAAAATAATCAGGAAACTGGTTTCAGGCACTTGAATGAACTCTAATAAAAATTGGAGTAAAACTAAACTAGTCTAGAATAGCTTTCTGTTGATTAAAGCAGTTCAAGTTGCTCATAAATTAATCGGAATAATGTAAAAATTGATTTCATACATTGAAATGAAATCCAATAAACTCTTTTGGGACTATATTTTTAGACGAAATAAAGTCTTATCACTTCAGAACCCTATATACCAGTCATTTCGGTGGGTTTAATTTGTTTTCAGTGAGGCTTATATTTTATTGAACAAAATCATTACCATTTTAAAGGCAAGCAGCTTAAATTACCTACAAATAACTGGAAGCTATAATATGATGCCTTATTCCAGGTATTTGGGTGAAAAAAGTCATTTTTGTGTAATTTAATACTAGAAGTATTAAATTGCACAAAAAATACTATTTAATACTAAATGTTTAGTATTAAATATAAACATTGTATAAACATTTTGGCAAATGTTAAGTATTAAATAGGTTCTATTTTTAAAAAAGTTTTGTTGATTTTCGAGAGAACGATTAGTGCCTGCAAAAGTCTGATTTTACCATTTTTCAACATCAATATAAAACGATTTTAGGTTTATATTGACTTTAAAAAACGTTTTCCGATATTGAGGTTAGTGCTTTCAAAAATCTATTATTTTTATTGAATTAGTTGAGAAAAATTAGTTGAAAAAGAGTACCATGTCGATGGGTGTACGTTGATTTTGAAAAAAAAATATTTTTGAGAGAACGATTAGTACCTTCAAAAACCTGATTTTTACCTTTGAATTAGTTGGTACAAATTAGTTGAAAAGAAGTACCATGTTGATGAGTTAACATTGATTTTGAAAAGTTTTTGGTTTTTCAAAGAAGGGTTACTGGTTTCCGAAAATTTTAATTTAACATTGAATTAGTTGAGAAAAATTATCTGAAAAAGAGTACCATATCGATAGGTTTATTATGATTTTCATATAGTTTTATGATGTTTGAGAGAACGGTTAGTAGTTTGGACAATCTGATATTATCATTGAATTAGTTGGGAAAATTAGCTGAAAGAGAGTACCATGTCAATGGTTTTTACAAAAGTTTTTTGGTTTTTGAAAAAAACAATTATTGGCTTCAAAAATTTGATTTTACCATTGAATTAGTTGATAAAAAGTGGTTTAAAAAGAGCACTATGTCAATGTGTTTCTCTTAATGTTGAAAAAGGTTTTTTGGTTCTTGAGTCAACGGTTAGCGGTTTCAAAAATTTGATTTTTACGATTGAATTAATTAAAAAAAAGTTAAAAATTTCGTTCGACAAGATGTTTTCACTGTACTATTGACTACCACCTTCAAAAACTAAAAAAAAGTTAGCCACATGGTACTCATTACCATATCGCCTTTTGTTTTTATTTTTATTAAAAAAAAACTGGTAAAACAAATCAGGTCATTAACTCTGAAAAACCAGATTAGTGCCACATTGCAACCGAAAATCTAACCTATATATATCAGGCTCCTGTACGAAAACTATAAAACTCCTAATCAGATTATTTATTTTCAAAATATACAAATAAAATAACATTTTTCCTAACACTTTTCACCGCACCACCACCATCAATCTTCTTTAACAACAAATGGTTAACGGTCACTAACCCAACGGTTTAGCATAGCTCAACTCCTCCTTACACACCTCCAAACTAATCTGATGCTCAAAAACCTCCCCCCAGCTCCTGAATAACATACGTAACCTTCACAAACTTATCCAGTATCAACAGATAATACTCCCTATCGCTCTCCACCTTCAGCACCACATTCCTCAAGATCATTTTCGCTTGTTGGTGCTCCTTGAAATGCTCCTTTTCCATCAAATCAATCCGACCGGTCCAAGAACATCCCGAGACCGGACACTCCCTCACCGGTTGCAACTCGCAACTCAACTCGTGACTCCTCAAAGTTGAACCGCCGAAGATTTTTTTACAGTTGGGCCATTTACACTCGAACTTGATTTTACCGCACAAAAGATGCTCGATCGTTTTACACTCGTCCAAAATCGGTTTTCCGTCGACGCACGTGTGATTAAACCTCTTCAGACTGTGGTCGAAACAGTAGTAGCAAAAGAAGTGCTGGAAACTAGCACAGCGGTGCCAAAAATACTTTTGACCGTAGCTGAGATTGTGACTGCCACAGTGGTAACATAGAGGGCGTAAGTTCTTGTGCTGTCTGAAGTTTAAGCTGGTGGGGTCTTCAGAGGAGATTTCCACGGTGGGGTATTCCGCTTTCACTTCCTCGTCCAGGTAGATGGCGTTTTTTGGTAAAAGTTGCTCCATTTCATTCGAAACGTTTCACTACTAAAATGTTGTGTTTTATCATTCAGCGCAATAAAATGTTTAAGATTATCAGTTTATCTTAAAGAAGATTTATGTAATTAGGGGGTTTCAAGTGTTGCCATTGACGTGCTTAATCATAGCGATAAGGTGATAAAGGTTTAGTAGATTGACAAAAACGTTATAATATTACACGATGTATAGAACAGTAAAACCTTGCAAGGTATGCAAAAAGATTGCAGGGTGTCCCACTAATAATTTATGAATTTTCTTTTCTTTTTATAGACAGTATCACCCTGGTGAGTCTACTTATGAATTTTCCCTATCATTATCTACTGATAAACACTGAAAATGGCATGCGTAATTATCATTGGAATTTCAAGGAATAATAAAACTTTAAAGATAATTGATATTTGGACCTTAAAAATATATGATACTAACTAACGCCTATGATAATACTGGGTTCGGTCATCGTTTAAAATGAAAGAATATTAAAAGATTTGGTATTGTCAATTGGTTTACCGTCTTTTTAATATCCCTCTTTCTCAAAAACATTTTAAAAAGGCACTCAATATAATTTTTCAAATTGCTCGGAACAATGGTTATCCTGACAAGATTATAAATTCTCTTTATTTTAAACATCTTTACAAACATTTAAATAAGCCACATATATACAAAACCGATGACGTGTACAGAAGCCTATCATATTTTGGAAACATATCCCATCAGGTTGCCAAGAGTTAGTTGAGGGACTCCGATGAGCGGTTGCATGTTTGTTTCAGGACTTTTAATAATAAAATTCCCGTCACACACAGATCTGGTGTTTACAGACTAAAATGCTCTCATCCTGACTGCAATGTGTGCTAGTAACTCATCTCTAATAAATAAAGTCGTTTCATTTTAATCCATCTCTATTTTAAAAAAATAAAATAAAAGTTTACTTATATTTAGAATCATAGTAGGTTTCAAATAATAAACATTGTTATATATTTGCTCTCTGATAAATGATAATATTTCGTTGTTTTTAGTTTAATTAATAACAATTTTTTTAAGTAACAAGTGTTCCTAGTGTACTTGGATCATTTTGTGCCAAAAACTGTAAGTGTTGGATACTTCTTATGTACGTAAATTGCAATAAAACAAATTTTGCTCGCACCATTTATTCAATAGTCCCGGAGCGTGTCCTTTACTAATACAGCAAGGTCGTTGATAACAGTCGCAGAGAGACCTACTATATCACGGCTTGGCCGGAATATTATCTCACTTACGCAAGGATGTCTATTAGCAATCAGACTCTCACGAGATGTGTGTTAGAAGTAAAACAACAAAATACTGACATTAAGGCCGATATTAATGGGATAAAGAGGGACCTGGGGGAATACTACAGGAGTTGGAAGGTAAAATTGCTGAGTTGGAGAGTGAAAATTTGAATTGCTAGGCAAGGTTGAGACGTTGTGAAGAAGCAGGAAAGATAAATCAGATTGTAATATTTGGACTTAAGGAGAAGGCAGGGAGCTCATTGGGAAAGCTTGTTTTGGAAACATTTAAAAAGGTCTTACTTGTAAACATCAGCTCACAAGATATAGATAATATATACAGAATTGGAACCATAACTGAGGGACGAACCCGTCCTGTAATTGTAAGATTCCTTAGATTTTCTGTAACGAAACAAATTTTTCAAAACCTTAGCAAACTAAAGGGTACCGGTGTTACTATATCTAACGATCTTACAGTTGAGCAGCAGCAAGATCAAAAAATCCTCTATAAATACTTCAAAATAGCCAAAAGAACTTCGAGGCAAAAATATTGAAAAATAAATTACTAGTGAACGAAAACACTTTTAGTATAACTGAACTGAAAGAAGCTACCGTGGAAACGTTCACTGACTTCTTTATAAATAAAAAACAATAATTTCCTAACAACAGTGCTCCTGCAACACCTGAAAGGCAGACGAAAACCTCTTCTGTAAGTGACGTAGCATCACCGAAGATAATACCTCAACAAACCTCTAGAAAGGAGGTAAATTCAAAAGAGGTAGTAAACGAGAAGCACAAAGAAAGGAACAGGGGACCTGAAATTAAGAGTAAAACATTATCCTCTCCCGTGACGGTAGTTTCAAGAAATACTAGGCAGTCCGGAAGAACAAACTCTACGTCTTGTCAAGGAAAGGCTTATATAGGTAGTCCTAAATTATTTTATTAGTATTTTTGTGTAAGTGGTTTTATTTTAAACACTGTTTGTTATATGTCAATTCATTTTTATTTATTTTACTATTAATGACTTATTTTAATCAATGGCATTTAATATTTGTCATTTAAATATTCGATCCCTAGTGGCAAATTTTACTGATTTTAAAGATTTTATTCAAAACACGGAATTTCATATAGTTGGTTTGACTGAAACGTGGCTTGCACAAAATTTTGATAAAAACATCATAGGTATTGACAAGTTTACTTTTATCTCACATAATCGAACAGATAATCGTAGGGGTGGTGGCGTTGCTCTCTATATTGGAGAACGCATAAAATTTAAAATTCTATATTCCGGCGATTTTGTATTTGTTGAATTTATGTGGGTTGAAGTTAGATATTCTAACCTAGTGTATCTACTTGGAATAATATACAGACCTCCAAATGGTAACATTGGTGATTTCTTGAACTTTTTTGAAAACAGCATATCAAACCTCTATTCTCAATACAAAAATATTATATGTCTTGGAGACTTTAATATTAATTTGCTTCAGGCTTCTAATAATACAAAAAAGCTGGAAAATATTGCAGAAGTGTTTGAATTAGCGCAAGTTATAAACGAACCTACTAGAATTACTAACCGTTCTGCATCTCTAATTGATCTTATATTTTGTAATTCAATCATTTTGCCACCTATTTAGAAATAAATACTCCAAAAGAAGCATGTGAGTCGAGAACTATTAAGTATAGACCTTTAAAGAATATTAATTTAAATGATTTTAGTCGTGATTTGTCTATATGTCCTTGGGATGAAATTTTATATATGCCAAACGTGGATGATAAGTTAGAATATCTGAATTCTCTTATTTTAAACCTTTTTGATATTCATGCTCTCATAAAAACCTTTAAAACTAGCAATAAACAAAATTATGCGCCATGGATAACTGAAAATATTAAATTCCTACAGAACCTACGTAACACTGCCTTACTGAAATTATACAACATGGGCTATAAGAGCTGAGAAGAGGGCTTATTTGAGGGATAAATTTTTTATTTCAACTGTGAAGGAAAAATGGGCAGAGCTGCAGAAACTTAATTTAACAAGATCAAAGAACAATAATAGAATTCCTAAACATTTAACTGAAAACCTAAACAATATAAATTCGTTTTTTGCTAATCCAACACAGGTTACTCATCCGTTAAATAATGATCTAATTCACTTTTATAGTACTCACATTAAGGAAGGTATAACAAATAGATTAACTTTTGAACCGGTAGTAGAGGCAGAAGTCACTAAAATTATATATGACATTAAAAGCAAAGCTTTTGGGTCTGATCAAATGAATGCCCACCTAATTCAACTTTGTTGCCCTCGTATTATTCCTTACATCACGCATATTATTAATGTCTGCATTGAAATTGGCTATTTTCCACAGCGTTGGAAGCATGCATATGTAATTCCCTTACCTAAAGTTAATGAACCAACTGAATTTAATCATTTGCGTTCTATAAGCATTCTTCCGGCCCTGTCGAAGATCTTCGAAAAGGTACTTGAGGGTCAAGTGAGAGCAATTGGTGAGTTTGATATCATTCCTTCAAAGCAATCTGGTTTTCGCCCAGGATTTGGCTGCTCCTCCGCAATGGCAGCTGTTACAGATGATCTGATTAAGTCGGATAATGACAGGAAAACAAGTGCTTTAATCCTATTGGACTATAGTAAGGCTTTTGATATGGTAAATCATCATATTCTCATATCAATTTTGCATTACATTGGTTTTAGTATGTCATCTGCACGGCTTATTAGATCATACCTTGCAAATAGATCACAGCAGGTTATGTATCGGGACAAGCTTTCTGACTGTCTTCAAGTTATTGCTGGGGTACCACAAGGAAGCATATTGGGTCCTCTCCTTTATACAATTTATACTTGTAATTTTATTGACAGTCTTCAGTTTTGCAATTACCATCTTTACGCTGATGATACTCAGCGCTACTATTCTTTTAATATAAGTGAAGTCGACATTGCTAACGAGAATATAAACCTTGACCTTCAGAGAGTTTGTCAAACCTCTGCTGATCATAATTTAAAAATTAATCCTGCCAAATCAAATTTTATTATTTTTGGTAACGAAGTGTCAAAAAAAGTTGCCCTGGAGCGCCTAAGTCTTAAAATTGACAATGTGAATATGCCTTGTGTAAAACATGCCAAGAGTTTGGGATTGGAAATAGATAGCGATTTGCGGTTTCGGGAACATATAACTTCAAAATTGAAAAAAGCTTATTCAACTCTCCGTCTTATTTATTCTAGTCGTCATTTTTTACAAAAAGATATTAAATTATTGCTATGTGATTCGTTAGTGCTAAGCCATTTCAATCACTGTGATGTTATTTATGGGCCTTGTCTTGATAGCTTTGAATCTAGAAGGATTCAAAAAGTACAAAATTCATGTTTACGTTTAATTTATGGCGTCCGTAGACACGAACACATTTCACCGTTTTTACGTAAATCAAAATGGCTTAACATGTACAATCGTAGAAAACTACACATGAATACATTTTGCTTTAAAATTCTTAAAACAAAAAAACCAGGATATCTTTTTGAGAAACTTGAATTTAGAGTTGATGCTTATAATCGACCATTGCGAAGATCAGACATCGAAAAGAAATATTTATTTTCACCATCATTTTCAAACACTTCGCTGTTGAACTTTAAGAAACGACTTAAACAAATTGTATTTTTTTTTTTGATTTCTTGTGTTTTTGTTTGCTGTTTTTGCTTTGTGTTTCTATTATATATCTCTGTATTTCTGTTTTACATTTTAAATTTATTCTAAGTATTTTATGGTTCTACGATTTTAAATTATGTGTTTGCTTTGGCCATTATGTATTTTTGTATTTTGCATTTATTTTTAATTATGTTTATTTCAATTTTGTTACTCTACCTTATTTTGTAATGATTACCTTAGATTCTAAATATTTAAAAATGTAAAAGTTTTAATTTATTTGTGTTTGGGCTTAAGCAGTGCCTTACAACACTTCTATTGTAAGGTGTCTGAGGAGCCTTTTAGGACATATTGCATTGAAATTTCTGTATTTTTCCTAATAATAATAATTCCTAATAAACGAATTATTATTATTATTATTATTATTTAGCCGCTATTGTAGACTTGTAATAATTTATACACTTACTAATTGATTTAAACCTGATAAAATAATTGGATTTCTTATTTTTTTATGAATTGAGCCATGAAAATCTTGAGGCATGAAGGTCTCGTTTTTTTTTTACATAAAACAAGGCATATCAAATTTTATCTGAAATTAATGGAAATATTTAGTCTCTATAGATGAATGAACTCGGATGTATACTTCTGGAAGAAACCTTCAATAATATAAAAGAGGGTTTTTTCTAAAAATGCTAACCTCTAGCCTATAATAGTTCAAGCATCTTATTTATATCGAAAATATACTTTTTAAATGGAAAAAGGCTGTTCTTTCAACAAATTTACACACAAGCACTTAGACCATTTTACCATTATATCTCTGAATTACACCTAAAATACGTGTTTTAACTAACTTCCTGAAAGGTTGTAGTTTGATGGTCATTTTTATGTGTTTTTCTTATGCAGGGAGTATCTAGATCTCACTTTTTATTTAACACCTATTCATTTTCAGATCCCTATGGACCGTAATTTCTGAGTTTCATGACTCGAGCTGTAATTTCCCTATATTTAAGTCATTTGAACTAGGTACATTTTATTTGTCTCCCTGAAACCCGCAAATTTATTAAATATTTTTTTAGACTTTTATAACTTAGGCTCTATTTGTCTGATCCAAGTCATTGATATCTTAAAATATTTGTCTTTATTATCGAGAGCTACAATATTTAACCGAATTGACTAAAGTTAAAGTATTATTTTTTTTTTTAGAAAAAATCAAAAAAGAAATTAACGACAACGCGGAATATTTCGCATACGAAAAGAGTCAAACTGTAAACGAGGCAAGACGTCCAGGAAAACCGAAAAATGCCGGCGATTTCTTCGGGATGGAGGGCACGTTTAAAAAGCTGGAAGTGGATTGATTAATTATTACTATATAACGACAGTTTGTTTAAATGTTTTTATTTTAACCATTTGCTAATAAATATTGAAAATTTTTTGAAAGAAGAGCTTCGCTTTAATCAAAGTATTCTTTGTATTCTGGGAGGCCAGTTAATGTGACACCACAAATGTGTGTAAATAAACTGTTGGTATGAGAATCGAAATTTCAAATTTCCAATGTGAAGGAGCGAAGATATTGGATTTGAATAAGATGTGTTGATCCAATTCAAAATGAACCTAGATAAAGAAATTTAAAAACAGATTGGAATAGGCGTGTGCATATATCAGAAGAACACACACATACTAATTTATTCCGATTCTGCCATAATATTTTGTTCACCTATTCATAATCGGTGTAAATCTTAATCGGCGTTTATATTAAGGAAATAATTAAATTTATTCGTTCTTAAGTTTTTGCTGAGAAAAAAAACCTGTAATAATATAATGCTTCTCCCTAAAATTGCTTGGTAATAAAATTAATTTTTAGTTATAAAGTAAGGTAGATACAGAATACATACATGTTTCGTATACAGATCGTGCTATAGTGAGATACGTATTAGCCAAAATAATGGCAACACCGCTTGGTTGCGGCTTGCAGGCGGCGGAATTTTTCGTTTTTATTTTTTGAACCGGGAGTTCAAAAACCGATTCCTTGTGCAAAAACGGTTTTAAATGTGGTTACCTAACCGCCTTATTAGTGGGACTGGCGATATTAAGTGGCCTCCTAGATCTCCAGATTTGTCTCCAAATGACTTTTATCTGTGGGGTTACCTTAAGCAGACCATTTGTAAGCATGAATTTAGTAGGCCAACAAATTTAGAGGAGTTGCGAAATAAAATTGTCGAATGTGCCAATTCCATTTTACCTGAAACTCTTTTGGATGTGCGAAATAGCTTTTACGATAGGTTAAGTTTTTGTTTAGCAAAAGAAGGCGGTTAATTTGAGCCTTTTATTTAAAAAATGATATATTGTTAAGTTTGTTTATAAGAGTTTTATTCCTGATTTTTTATTATATTTTTATCAGAGTTGATATTTTATTTTTTATTACAATAACGCTTTAATTTTCATTATGCAAAACACAGCATATTAAACATTTTAAGATTACAATATAGAATCGCCAACATATAACGCAATAAAACGTAAAAGCCTATTGTATTCAGTAAAAAAGTCTTTTTACGCACCAGTGCGTAATTTGTCAAAAACAAATTTCATAAATTTCCCATTCATAAAAATATATTTTGTTTTGTACAAGTTTGTTTAATTTATAAAATAAATTGATTCATGTGGTCCTTCGAGATAATAAATAAATAAAATAGAGTCCACTAGCACTATCCATATGGGCACAATGTCCCTCTCTATTTGAGAAAGTAAATAGGCAGCACTTCTCCCTCGAATAAAATGTTTATTATATTTGTAGTAAGTTATAGGAAAAAGAGTACATAGATGTCCTAGTATAAAACTATTGGAAATTATGTCCATAATCTAGCCTTAGAGAAAATATTTGTTATGGAAGATTAACAATATGGTTCTCAAAATATCGCAAAAAATATTATGATCATAATGCACCAAAAAGGATGGGGATGCCTTAATAGACGTAAAGCATGTTAGAGCAGTTAAAGAAAATTTACGATATAAAAGGTTTTTTATATTACGTTAAAGAAGGTTTACTTTGACTTCAATGATATATTATCAGCATTGAAAAATCTAAATTAACCAATAAACTTTCTAAAAAAAGTACCACGGCGATTAGGAAACGTTAATTGCCCCAAATGGTCGATTACACCTGCCAGAACGAAAAGTTTAAAACCACAAATAAAACTCGACAAAATTCATTTAAACTTGGTTTATTTATAGCACTCTTATTAGTTTAAACAGTCTTTACAAATACAATAAAAAATGCAAAAAAGCCGCCCTAAACTGGCAGCTACTCAAAAACCGTTCAAGAACAACAAAAAAAAAATTCAAATTAAACGGTCGCTTCCTAAATTAATTTTAATAAATATCTGACATTTATTTACACAAGTGGCAGTACAACTTTTAATTAGTACGTAGTATACATTAATTAGTTCTAATTAAAGAAAAGATTATACAGACGTGATCGAAGAACAGGAAAATAAAAATTAATAAATATGGCAACGAAAAACCCTTAAAAATCTATAAACGAGACGAGCTGTCATGGTTGGAAGACCCCAGAATGTAGGACACACCCTGTATATTAAACCTAATAAAAAAGCCATCTCAATATGAGACGTTTTTTGTACATAAAATAACTATTTGTTGCTTGGCAGTTGTTTTTTTTTTGTTTTAAACAATATAATACCATTTTTCTGGAGATTATTTAATTACTAGTAGGTCCCCAAATTATTAAAAAAAAAATAAAAATCACAGAATAGAATATACAAAGGCACTTTTAACACTTATATAATAATACTTGGGATTTTATTACAATAATAAGAAAATAGTGTTGCTAATATAGCAAATAGGACACCGACACAAACACCAAAAAATGATCGCTCGATTTGTCTGAAGTCGTTTCGTCAAATTATTCTTATGAAAAGAAGCATTTTGGTAACTAAGATGCTTACACTAAAATTACACAATGAATGCATGATGAATGGATGATTTTGTAGGCAGTACTCTTACACTTAATTCAGTCATAAAACAAGATTTTTCAAATTCTTTTCCTAAAAAATGCAAAGATTCTCTTTCAAGTTTATTGTGCCTGTACTTAGGAACAATTTTCTTCATTTAGGTTTTTAATCAAATTTCTTCGATTTCCTTGGCGACTTAAGTGATTTCGACTTTGAGGCCTCCGTAAGTGGGATCGGGCACGCATTCGCCGCAGTAACCTCCGCATTTGCCCTCTATTTGCACGTCAGACTAAAAATAAAAATATATTTATTAAGGTTAATATGCTTATTTTGCAAATTTAAAGCGATTAACTAAGAAACTGACTGAAAAAATGCTATAAATACAATGTGCAAAAAGGAGGCATAAACAATTAAAAAATAAATGAAAATGGCGAAAAATGACTGTTTTATACAAAATAAAATTTTAACACGACTTTGCTCCAAATCATACGGATAGAATTATACAGATCGTGTTATCGTGAGCTACGTATTATCCAAAATAATGGCAACATCGCTTGGTTGCGGCTTGCAGGCGGCGGAATTTTTTGTTTTTATTTTTTGAACCGGGAGTCAGCAGACCTTACTTTGCTGTATTACTGCATGTTGCATTAATAATTTTTGAGCGTTATTTTCGTGTTTTTTTCACTATGGCTGTTTATACCCCTTCCGAAAGAGTTCAACTAATTAAATGGTTTTATGGAGGCAATTCGGCAGTACAATGTAGAGATTTGTTTTCAGTGACATTTGAGAATAGACCGATTCCTTGTGCAAAAACGGTTTTAAATGTGGTTACAAATTTTGAGACATCTTTCTGTCTTCAAGATTGTAAAAAATGCCACACAAAACGTCAAGAACCACTTGTTGAAGCGGTTCAGGATATAGAACGGCGGGAAGAAATGGTTTACAGTACCCTAGAACTTGATTCGACACGGTCCATTAAAAGTGTTGGAGAGGAACTGGGAATGAGCAATAAAACTGTTGCTCGTATCTGGAAAAAATATGGGTACAAATGTTTCAAATATTCAAAAACTTAGGAAATACTTCCTGAAGACCAGTGGCAAACAATGGAATTTTGTGAAACCATGATGGAAAAGGCAAATGAAAACGAATATTTTTTAAAAAATATTTTGTTTTCTGATGAATCTTCTTTTCCATTACATGGCAAACTCAATCCTTCCATTGTTCGTTATTGGTCTCAGGCACAGAAGTTTTCAGTTTCGTACCCAGTATCCTCAGAAATTGAATGTTTGGCCGACAATGTTATAGGCCCATTTTTTATTGATGACACTTTAAACGCCCAAAAGTACCTTGAGTTGCTGCAAAACCAAGTTCTTCCTGCCATTCAAATCCTACTTGTTGTAGATCTGGGATCGGTTTATTTTCAGCAAGATGGCTGTCCTGCTCATAACGCGGCTAGGGTAAAAGAATTTTTAACAAATACTTTTCCTAACCGCCTTATTAGTGGGACTGGCGATATTAAATGGCCTCCTAGATCTCCAGATTTGTCCCCAAATGACTTTTATCTGTGGGGTTACCTTAAGCAGACCATTTACAAGCATGAATTTAGTAGGCCAACAAATTTAGAGGAGTTGCAAATTAAAATTGTCGAAGGTGCCAATTCCATTTTACCTGAAATTCTTTTGGAGGTGCGAAATAGCTTTTACGATAGGTTAAGTTTTTGTTTAGCGAAAGAAGGCGGTTTATTTGAGCCTTTTATTTAAAAAATGATATGTTGTTAAGTTTGTTTATTAGAGTTTTATTTCTGATTTTTTATTATATTTTAATCAGAGTTGATATTTAATTTTTTATTAGAATAACACTTGCAATTTTCATTATGCAAAACACAGCATATTAAAAAGTATAAAAAATCGTTTTTTAGTTTGTCCTTTTTCTTCCAAAAAATTAATTTTCAGATAGAATTAATTAGAATTAAAAAATCAAAAAAACTTGATGAACGCAAAGATGCCTGTAATAAAATCAAAAATCCCTTCAATCTCCTGAAAGTTTGAAGATTGTTTTCATATTCCTGGAAAATTGAAAAAATCACTTCTCACACTCACAGACAGCTGGAATAGAATATGAGAAAAACATCAAAGTGACGCCAAAGGCAATACTATCATAATCGAGTTTTTTCTTATCATCATCCGCTTAGTTGGTCAAAATCAGTTGAAAACAAGCACCATGACGTTGAATAAACTTGTTTAAGAAAAAATAGAAAGAAAACTATTAATACTAAAACCAACTTACTCGTTTAGAAATCGATTTGGAGGCAAACTGCCCGGTATTCTTCCATCTGATATTACTAGACAATTTGAACGACGTATGTCGCAGATCGATCGAAAATTGCCCCTGGGGGCAGCTCCCGTGGCTACTGTAACAATCTCCCGCGGTCCCATATGGAATCCGATGACCCTTTATTTGTTTTGAAAAAGTAAAATCGTCACCTGAAAGTAAAAGTTTTATAAAAATTTACCTATAAAGCAAAATAAACGTACCTAAAATTTGTAGTGACGTAGTATTCAGTCGCACTTTCCAGAAAATCGTCCTTCCGGAATGTTCCGGCCCGATGTTGTCACATACGCAATTATCTCTTCTTTGGCCGTTATATGGACACGAACTGAGATCTCGTAACCTAAAAATTTATATCGTATAAGTAAATGCCGGTTATAAAGTATGGGTCTTTTACCTTCTGTCATATATTTCAGCAAAATTACTCTGATCAGAGTGCAAACTGATGTATTCTTGCGGGTATGGGGTGTCCATTTTGTAGCAGTACACCTTGACCGCCATACCGTTAATGGAAATGAGGTAATCTTTGTTTTCTCTCGTGCGCATTTTTGTCTGGATTTCTTTGCAATTTTTTTCTAAACCTAGAACATCTAGGTTAGAGAACCGTTAAAATTATTAAAGGCATACATACATTTCCACTGATTACATTTCCGTTTCTTGTAAGGTCTAAGGTTTTTAGCACAAAAATGCCTTTGGACCCTCTGTTTGGTCAACACGTTTATGCAATTTACATCTCTGACTTGTCGGCCCTTTTTGCCACATTCGTAAGTGCACTATGTGAAAAAAAGTCATTAATATTAATATTTAAAAAAAAAAACAACTCGTTCTTACAGGTGTCCATTCCCCTGGTAGCCACATGTACTTGTCCTCGCACCGGTTAATCATGCAGTTCATCACCATTTTCGGTTTTCTGCTCCTGCAGTATTTGGCGGGATTTACGTGGGGTTGATCGCGGTTTATGGGTTTGCGATCGATTACGCCTCCGGGGTGGACTTTGTGACAAGTTACGTGCCGAGTCATCACTCCTTGGCCGCAAGTACGCGAACACTATAAAGAAAAATGGGAATGGTATTGAATCGATTGTAAAATTGATGATAGCATTCAATTAATCGGAAAAAAATAGTTAAAAATGAGTGGCCTATCAATGGGTTATGTAACCATTGATGGTAATAAAAATCTAACTTCATAATTGGTCAATATTGAAAGGTTTATTCACGATCGCGGTCCCGAATAACTAACGTTACGCCGGATTAAATAGAACCACCGTTTTTTTCCCGTATATTAATTATTGCTTTTAGTGGCATCTAGTAGTTTAGTTACCGACTAAAATGTTTCCCTGCGAGCTAACTAAAAGTTAGAAAAAACTTGTGCAAAATTGACGGCAGTCATATTTATTGTAGTTTTATAAACACAAATTTCTGGGCAGCTGCATTTCAAAATTCGCCTTAGATTATTTTAACTTTTTAAAATGGTTACTTCTTGAGAGCCAAAACTTATAGTCTAAGAGCCAGCGACACTCGACCCTACGTCATCGGGTATTGTGTTATAAATAATAACAATGCATAGCTTGGACACGGTCGAGTCTGGAACACCCTTGTCGACCGGGCAAATCATGTGCCAATTAGTGTAATTAATTAATGAAAAATACGAAAATCTTCATTCGTAACGTATTTTGGAATGAAATAAATAAGTACATGATATTGAAGGGGACAGGTGGCACTTTAAGGAAATATATGTGTGCCTTGTGCCGAACCCCTGTTGACCGAGCGCAAAGGGGTTGCTTGTAACTATTGTGCTTACATCATCATGAATTTTGAATTTTTTTTTTAAATTGAAGCTTAGAATGTGCCGTGGAAATTCGTGTGCCAAATGCGATGTTGACCGGTTTTTATCGGTCGACTTCAGCCCAATACCAAGATCATTACAATTCAATCAACTCATTAAATTCACACTTTTGCGATTAATTGCAAAGTATTTCTGCCATTTAAATTGTATTTACATGGAAGCATAAAACTGAAGTTTTAATCAAGTGAATAATATTAAACTTCTCCCAAAGGTGCTACCAAGCGAAACATGTATCGAATATAAAATAAAGGATTTTGGTTAGTAGGTAATAAAACTGTTTTGTGATGTAATGTAGAAATGTTGAGAGAACCGTTAACAATCTGATTGAACCATTAAATAAGAAAAAAAAACAGCTAAAAGCAATTAGCATAACTATAGAACATTCATGATAACCAAGAGTTAGCAGCAAGCAAATGTCTAGCAAACAAACCAATACCAAGACGCTTACTTACCCTAGAATACGGCCCCTCTATCCACGTATAATCGCACTTGTACCTCTCACAAGGCTTAGAATCTTTCGGTTTTCTTTTGGTGTTGCGACACAAAGTATCGACCACAGTGATGTCGTTCAGTTGATCGATACACTCGATAACACGTTTCCTGGTTCCTTTTCCACACGTGCTCGAACACTATGCAGCCAAAGAAAGAAAAAAAAAAGCGTGAGTGAGTGAGCGTGAGGCACTACGAGTGTCTTCTATAGCCGTAGTCAGAATGTGATGTGAGCGATATATTTGAACGTTGTGTATCGTGGTTTAGCAGAAAATACATCATTGAAATGAAGAATTTAGTTTATAATTACCTCGTTCCAAGGTCCGGCGCGCCATCTATATCGGTTTTCTTGATTGGTTGCCGCGAAGTAGGACTTTGAGATGCCGCTGGCGTGCGGACACTCTGACAGTTTGCATTTGGTTGAGGTTTGCGGTTTTTTGGTGAGGTCGCAGCGTTTGTCGTCAAATGTATCTGAATGATACGAGGAATTTAATCGTGTCATAAAAGTTTTCGGAAATGCCATTCTTACCTTCGTCATTCATACAGCGAACTTGTCTGTGCCTCTCGCAATTCGAATCGCAACGCGGACTGTACTCTCCGACTTTCCATTGGGGACACGCGTGCTCGTTACACCTCACGACATTGTCGCGGGGTTTATCGTAACGATCGCACATCATCGGGTTTTCCACGCCCAAGTCGTTTTTGCAGATAAATTGTTGGTTTTTGGTACCACCCCCGCACAATTCCGAACACTGAAATAATCGAATTTATTTATTAAAAAAAAGACAAGACTTAAGGGTTTGAAGGGGCCGATGGAGCAACTCATAAGCACCTAGAAATACATAAAATGACCTTAGTTAAAAATCGATGGTTCTCGAAAAATTGGCACTTTAGTGGAAGTCACCAGGATTCTACTTTTGGATCAGATTTTCGATTGTCACGCCAATTTTTTTAGTATTTTTTTTAGCTTTGAAACACTGAATAGTTATTTTAATAAACATTTAATAGGACATCTATTCTAAAATAAAGTAATACTTATTTTTATTTTTAATACCTTAACTTTTAACCCTCATACTGGACCAAAAAATTGTGCGACAACCTGGCTAATTAATACCTTATAAAGTTGGCTCGTTTAAAATTACCCAATATGTTTTAAAGAACAGTTTACTATTATTGTGATAAAGTGAAAGATAAACCTAGACAATTTTTTAAGTTAAGTTTTTAAACTTAAAAATTAAAAAATCAAGAGCGAAAGTACCGAGGAATTTAGTTTGTTTATAGTATTCCGCGAACTAGCTACCTTTTTGCTTATATCCTAAAGTTTAACGTTTCTGTTACTTTTTGCTTTGGATTTGTTTTTTTTAGAGTTCATTGTCCTGTGGACTTTGCCGTATAATGCCCAAGAGTATGCAAACATGCATCTCATTTATGGTAAATGCAGAGGAAATGCTCTAGCACCATCTAATCTTTATCAAAAAAAATTTATCCAAATTTGGCCCGATATCCTGACTATCGTGTATTTATTAACACATTGCGTGCCATGGTAAATTTCGTATTATTCACCAAAGGGCCAATATTTTATTTGGATAAATTTCCATTATTTTATTAAATAAAACATTGGTAATTAATAGTTTTTTAATTTTTTTCTCATAGAAAGGAATTTTTGATTGTCACCTATATATGGAGGACGTGGCCCTCTACGAAAATTTAGTGTAACTTTTACATACGGGGCCACGTCTCCCATTTAGAGGAGACATTCTTTTTTTTTTTTTCAGATTTCAATGCACAAAACCTGCCCAACCCAACCCAAACCAGAAGAAAAAAGAAATTCCCAAGAACCTTGTTTTTCTATTTTTTGTCAAGTTGGATTCAAATCCTGGATTTGGATCGTCTTTGACAATGTTTGAAATGGAAACTCAAGGTTCTTTATTGTTACAGTTTAGTGTGAATCAAGATGAGTCGAAAAAATAAATCCTTGAGCGAAGAACAACTTCGGCATTATTTGGAAAATTCGAGTGATAGCGAATCGTTCTGTGAATATTCAGATGATTCGCTTGAGGATCCTTCTTGGATTGACTGCGATCCAGATGCTAGATCATCATCTGATGAAGAAGATTCTGCAGATAGAGAAGACGTTGGCCTACTTATTGACAATTTAGTCCTAGAAGAAGAGGAAGAAGAGGAAGGGGAATTTTTGGAAGGAGAAGAAACCAACCAAAGACCAAGTGACGTTATATGGACAGAATATGAAGGAAGATCTAAGAATTTTGAATTTACTGGACCCCATGGTCTACAAAAGGAAATCGGAGATGTCAGTCCCCTGGACGTATATTTACACATGATGTTTTGAATTTGATAGTTAAAGAGACCAATAAATTTGCAGAGCAATGTATTGCGACAAAGAAAAAGACAAAATACTCCCGTATAAATAAATGGACAGATACAGATAAAGAAGAGATCAAAAAATCTCTGGGCGTAACTTTATGGATGGGTCTTGTTAGAATTAGCAGTTTACAAGATTACTGGGCAAAAAAGGGGATATATAAAAATAAAATTGCATCTTCAGTCAGGTCACGAAATAGATATCAACTTCTGCTATCCATATTGCATTTCAAAGATAATAAAGAAATTGTTGTAAGAGATCGTCTTAGTATAATTCAGGCATTAATCGATATTATGCAAAGAAAATATCAAGAACTGTATTGTCCGGGGGAAGATATAGTGGTCGATGAAACTCTTGTTCGTGGAGAGGTCGTTTAATTTTTAGGCAGTACATACCTAACAAGGCACATCGTTATGGCATAAAACTCTTCAAATTGTGTTCTACAGATGGATTTACCTGGTCTCTAAAAATGTATTCAGGAAAGTCAGCATCTGGTGTTCGAGAAACAGGATTAGCACAAAATGTATGTCTTTTGTTGTCTAAAGATGTCCTTCACCAAGGACGGACATTATACATCGACAACTTTTATACAAGTTATACTTTGGCGAAGACCTTACTAAATGAAAAAACCGAACAAAAGATCCACATGGACCCAAACGAACCATCAACCAGCCAAGACGACACCACATTTTTAGTACCTACTGATACTGCTACGGGCTCTGATACCGATCCTGCTTCTGACACACCCCATCAGTTAACTGTGCATTCATCAACAATTGCCGGCAAAAAAAGAAAGCATGAACCTTCCACTAGCAAAGATACCACCGCAATTGAAGTACCCATTACTCAAAGTCGCAAAAGGAAAAAGAAATCACGAGCAGCTACCGAAAAACCTATAGGAGTGATGGCATATAATAAAGGAAAAGGTGGCATAGATTTATCTGACCAAATGTCATTCTACGTTTGTACTCTTCGCAAAGGAATTAAATGGTACAGAAAGTTAGGACTAGAGATATTGCTGGGTATTTCCGTGGTAAATGCTTGGGTGGTATATAAACATGTTGCAAAAAGTGCGATAGGTATAAGAAAATTCCGAGAGCTTCTGGTCGCCGGTCTAATCAATATTGAAGGACCAGATAAAGGAACGTCTAAAAAATAAAAATCATTTAGTGAAAGTCATCAGCTACAGAAAAGAACTGATGCAAATGGAAAAAAAATAAGAAGAAAATATAGCTTGTGTTATGCTAAACTATGCAAAGAGGCCGCAAGGCAGGAGGCAAAAAAGAAGGCCAAAGGAGTATATACCTACTGTGCCATATATCCAGGATCACCCCAGTTATGTTTAGACTGTTTTATAAACATAAGTAAAAATATTTTTTATCTCTCTGTAGAACAGTTTTTCATTACTTTTTTTTAAAAACAAAATAGCAGTTGTCGTTGCGTTTTGGTATCCAAGTGTTTATAAAGTTATTTTAGGAATAAATGGAGTTTATTAACATTTAAAGTGCCCTTTATTTAAAAACATAATTATATATTGCTTATATAAAGCTACCTAAAACCAAGTATACCATAATGTTTCCTAGGGGTTTGAAAACGCCGTTTAAAATACATTTAGCGTCACACATAATAGGGAGACACGGCCTGATCTGAAACATTTCGCGTCTCCCATATATGTATGACGGGCCCCCTAAGAAACATCACTGACTCCCATATATGAGTGACATAGCACGCAATGTGTTAATGTTCATCGCTCATATTCCGAAGCCAGGATGCCTCATGAAGACCTCGTGTTGATTATGTTGACCTAGTTTTAGAAGAAATTGAAAATGATTCGACTACTTCAGCACGAGCACTCGAAAGAACAGGAGCACCGAAATCGGTACTAAACGACATCACTAGGCGATTTCAATATCACCCATATCATGTTCAACGAGTGCAAAGCCTACTGCCACGAGACTACATACCACGTCTACTATTTTGCTGCAGAGTGTTGTTGCAAAATAATCAAGAGGATCCGAATTTTTTAAATAATATACTGTGGTCGGATGAAAGTACACAACGGCGTCGCCAGCCGGTAAGCTAGGGAGGGGCAGCATGAAAGAACTAAAGACAAAAAACAAAAATTTTAATTAAAAAAAAAATATAAAAACCGAACAAAATATTTACATGAAAATCAATTGAAACATAATCTTCTAGGGTTCTTTGCGAATTCGTTAGTCACTTTGTTAACAAAATCGTCCAAGTTTTTAAAAATGTATTGGCTGTGTACACTCATCATAGCGAGGCCATTGAGTCGAGTTTCAGACATAGTGCTCCTCAACCAGGTTTTGATTCTCCTAAGGCTACTAAATGACCTTTCAACTGTACAAGTCGTACAAGGTAATGCAACAAGGATCTGTAAAGCCTTCTTAATTTCAGGAAAGAAATCATCAGTTTCCTTGAGGATGTCCACAACACTCATTTTGACCGATTCTGGTTTTTCCTCCCATATTTTTTTCCAAAGCTCTATCTCATTTTGGATATTTGTAACACCGTAAAAATTTTTAAATTCCTCGCAAGCCTCTTCAAGTTCTTCCAAAGAAATGTTTTTCATTTGCGCAGGATGCAGTTTTGACAAAGTAAATGATGGTCTATTTTCTTCAGAAAACCTTATTTCTAGGGAATTTATAATTGAGTCCAAATAAGGAATTGTTATGGACCTGCGCCAAAATTCTGAGAGGCTTTTTGATGGGTGGTTGCTACGGTGTTGTTGTCTTTCAGCAGTACGCGGTATTGATTTCATATCCAATCCAATTTTTTCCGCAATAACAGAAGCATCTTTGAAAATGTCTTCTGTTATTTTTTCGGGATTCTCACGGTGGTTTTTGATCAGTTTTAAAATACGACCAATATGCTGTGATGCCTGAACTGCATCCAAGGAGACTGATTGGAGCACGTTTACTGTTGGTTCTAAAAGAGCGGAATATTTGGCTATCAATCCAAGGCTAAAAATAAACGAAACTTTGGAAGCTGCAGCATGGAGCTGATATGCATGTTTTCTTGTCGCAATATTGCCATCTCGAGACAGGGTTTCTAGTGTCTCCATTATATAACAAAAGTTCTCTTTAAAAACTCTGATGCTCTTGTATTTCTCGCTCCACCTTGTTTCGCACAGCTTAAGAATATTGGGTATTCATTTTCTTCTTAGAACCGATTCACGAAAAAATGTAATTATATCTTTGATGGCCCCAACTGTATTTCGGGTCTCCGGCAGAGCATTCAGATCATTGATTACCAGGTTGAGTTTATGTGACGAGCAATGAAAAAATAGTGCTTTCTTGTATTTTTCACGCAAAATAGCCTGAACGCCACCTTCTTTTCCAGACATCGTGGAACAACCATCGAATCCCAAACCCACGCATTTATCTGGATCGAAATCCTCTTTTGTCAGGAATTCGTTTATTGCCGTGGCAATCGATTTAGCGTCCAAGGCTGTAACCTCAGCAAATCCGAGGAATACTTCTTCAATGTTGCTGGTTTCCTCATCAAAATATCTTATGCCAACTGAGAGCTGTTCCTTTCCAGAGATATCCGCTGTTTCGTCTGCTAAAATGCTATATGCTTGCGATATCTTCACATTTTTGATGCAATCGGCCTTAATAACATCTCCACAAATACTGATAATCTCATTCTGGATGTCAGCCGATCGATAACTTGCATTTTTCTTTCCATGCTCAAGATAGTTTTTTAAAATAGTGTCTCCTGCGTCAATTCGCATCTTATACAGCCCTTCCAGAATTCCATCACCATAGCTTGCCCCCCTTAATGCTAGGTCGTGGGATCCGCAAAACGCAATGCAGGAAATAATCGATCTTAGAATTTTCCTGTTTTTTTCAAGACTTTCCTGAGAGTATTTGTTAATTTGCACATCTACTGGCACATGCTTTCAATGCCGTCTTATGAAAGTGAGTATCTGCGTGTTTTCTGCAGTATTCATGAACATCTTTGAACTTACAAAACGGCCTTATAATGAACGAACCTAAGACACCTCTAACGGAGCTCAGATTGGGTTAGAAACAGTGTACAGAATTTACAGAAGGCTCCTTTTTGTTGGCGGGAGTATGCTAACCATGGTGAGTACATTTCCAACCAGGAATGATTGAATTTATTTTCAGATACTGGGCGTCTTTGACAAAGTCGTACGTTTTCCGTAGTATCCGTAGGTTCTTGGCTCAAAGTGAGCGTAATCGTTTCAATTCGCTTTTCACTTGCGAGCGCTTCGAGCCCCCGAAATGTAAATATGTATAGCTAACCCACGGGGGCAGTTGCCCCCCCCCTGCCCCTCTCTGGCGACGCCCTTGAAAGTACATTTAAAAAGGATGGCTTTATGAACGTGCACAATTTGCCCTCTTATGCGTTGAAAAATACCCACTCTAATCGAGAAGAAAGGTCGCAGTACCGATTTAAAGTAAACTTGTGGATTGGTATCTTGAACCGGCGTTTAATTGGCTCATTCAAATTACCAATTTGAATGAGCCCAGTTCAAAATTTGAACTGGCAGGCTTATTTAGGTTTTTGTTAAAGCGATGTACCAATTCTTTCAGAAGATATTCCTTTGGCCAGTCGCCGAATAGTGTGGTTCCAAAATGATGTGTGGTTGCTCGGCACATTATGCCCATGAAGTTGGTCAAACTTACCCCAGCAGATGGATCGGTCGATTTGATCCAATTTTATGGCCTCCCAGGTCTCCAGACCTAAATCCTCTCGATTTTTTTTATTGGAGTTGCATAAAAAAAAAGGTTTATGCAAGACCAATGAATAATATTGCTGAATAAATGACGCAGCCCAAGATCTTAACGCTGCCAGGAATGCAAGATGGATCGAAAGGTCATTTCTTAAAAGATGCCACGCCTGCATTCGCGTTGATGGTAGACAGTTCAAACATATTATATTTTTAAATTTTTCGAAGTTGAATAAAAATATTTTTTGAACATATTTATAAGTTTGTTTTATTTTTTTCATAAGGTAGATTAGATTTATGTTTCACTCTGTGACAGTAAACCGTTATTTAAAACATGTATGTGTGTGAAGCTAGCGTCCGATCGATTTCCAGCAACCAAAATCGAGAACGCAGCATATGCCGGTTGTCAGCGACCAATTTATAGTCCGCGCTCCCTGTTATTTAATCAATAGAATGCCCGTATCTCCTGAAATTCCCAAGGGATTTTAATAATTTTTTATCCAGGTATTAACAATAAATACCTAAATCGACTGACGATGGTCTCAAGCCTCTACAAACTAATGTTTTAAAATGAAAATGAATTAAAAAGTCAAATAATAAAAAAATTAAAAAGGCTCTAACTCCCAAAATTCCCAAAGGATTTGGATAAAACTTTTTTTTATAAAAGATAATAAACATCTAAATTGATTTTAGGTGGTTGCAAACCTCTACAAACGAAAGTTTTTTGGTAAAAAATTATTGAAATGTTAGATGTAGAAAAATATAAACGACTCTAACTCCCAAAACTCCCAAATAATTCGAATGAAACTTTTTTATACAACTAATAATAAATATCTAAATCGATTTAACATGGTTGCAAATCTCTACAAACAAAGGGTTTTGGTAAAAAATTATTGAAATGTTAGATGTAGAAAAATATAAACGACTATAACTTCCAAAACTCCCAAAGGATTCAAATGAAACTTTTTTACGCGATTAGCAATAAATATCTAAATCGATTTAACATGGTTGCAAACCTCTACAAACGAAAGTTTTTTGGTAAAAAATTATTGAAATGTTAGATGTAGAAAAATATAAACGACTATAACTTCCAAAACTCCCAAAGGATTCAAATGAAACTTTTTTACGCGATTAGCAATAAATATCTAAATCGATTTAACATGGTTGCAAATCTCTACAAACAAAGGGTTTTGGTAAAAAATTATTGAAATGTTAGATGTAGAAAAATATAAACGACTATAACTTCCAAAACTCCCAAAGGATTCAAATGAAACTTTTTTACACAACTAATAATAAATATCTAAATCGATTCAGCATTTAATTCCATACTACTATTTGGCTGGACTTGGATCTTGTATTTCTACTCAGAAATCACTATCTTTGTATTTGTTATATAAAAAAATAAACAATTGGAAAATTATTATGGTCTTTTGATTGGTTAAAATAACTCAATTTAATTAGTTTAAATAGAGGGTTTTGCAACATTTCTTAAATCTCATCACTTAAAATGTTTATTATTTATATTAAAAAAAAGTTTCATTCGAATCCTTTGGGAGTTTTGGAAGTTATAGCTTCTAAATTTTTTTTGTACATCTAAAAATTCAATAATTTTTTACCAAAAAACTATCATTTGTTGAGGCTTGCAACCATCTAAAATCAATTTAGATATTTATTATCTTTTATAAAAAAAAGTTTTATCCAAATCCTTTGGGAATTTTGGGAGTTAGAGCCTTTTTCATTTTTTTACTATTTGACTTTTTAATTAATTTTCACAACAAAACCTTAGTTTGTAGAGGTTTGAGACCATCGTCAGTCGATTTAGGTATTCATTGTTAATATCTGGACAAAAAATTATTCAAATTCTTGGGAATTTCAGGAGATACGGGCATTATATTGATTAAATAACAGGGAGCGCGGATTATAAATTGGTCGCTGGCAACCGGCATATGCTGCGTTCTAGATATTGGTCGCTGGATATCGATCGGACGCTTGCTTCACACACATAAAACATGTTGGGTAATTTTAAAAGTAGATTAAATGAGCCAACTTTATAAGGTATTAGCCAAGTTGCCGTACAATGTTTTGGTCCAGTTTGTTTGAGGTATTAAAAATAGTTAATACTTCAATTTATAATAGATGTCCTATTAAATGCTTTGGCTGTTTAGTTTAATGTTTGTCTTCGATCAATAAAATGGCTACTCAGTGTTGCAAAGTTAAAAAAAAATACTAAAAAATATCTATTTTTAAGGCGTGACAATCGAAAATCTGATCCAAGACCAGGATTTTGGTGACTTCCACTGCCAATATCTTGAAAACCATCGACTTTTTGCTAGGGTCATTTTTTATTTTTTCGCGTGCTTATGAGTTGCTCCATTAGCCCCTTCAGTACTATCATTGATTTTCCGGACACCCTGTATAGTAGTGTAGAAGTTCATATATAGCAGAAGAGTGCGGAACTATAAAGGTTAAGCAAGGTTATCGTTCTTTTCACAATAAAATGCAAAACATTTTTAAAGCAGTAGGTATGTATATACTTTTCGGTATAACACACTTGGAGACTTTTGTAATGTTTTATATAGTTCCGTATCTGATGATGGCTATTGCAATAGTCATAATACATTGGTTTAAAAATGTTTTGATCACCTCGCTTAGCATAGACTTATATCTTGGTAATACCTCAGTCCAATCGCTTGGTGTCCATTGAAATGTCTTGTATCTGTCATATCTGTCATACACGCTGTTTTCGTTTATCGGATTGTAAGGATACTTATCATCGACGTACGTTAATCTCTGAAAAATAAAACACAGTTCTTTATTTGTTTTTTTTTCACCCAACTAGTGATTTTAAAATGTCACAATTTCCGTATATTTCATTTCATGATTTAGAAAAAAAGCAAACTTAATCGCAAAACTACCTTAAATTAAATTATTGTGGTGATGGAAAGGTAACGTTTTGTGATATAAATAATAAATTTGGAAATAAAATTAAAAAGAAGAAGATTGTTAATCAAATTGGCAGGATATTTTCTGAATGTAAGCCAGTCTGTAAATCAAATATTGTTCATATACATCCTACTTCAAATCATGATGTCTCTACTATAGTTATTGAATATAACTGCTATCAGTTACCAGTAGAGTACTAAACCGAAATATCGAAGTCCTAGTACTTTAAAAACAGTCTATATGGAGAAGTTTATTAAGTTTAAAAAAAAGAAAATCCAAATGTTAATTCCTTTAAATTGTTTGTTGGCACACTTTGATAGTTGACCTTCATATATTTTTGGGCTTAGTTTTTCCGTTTTCAATGTAATTTTAGGGAAAATTTTATGTAGGTTTGATCTAGTAATAGAATTTTTTTGAATAAAATGAAAGATTACAACACTTACATTACACTCTCTGTAGCATGCCCTTGTATCTTCACGCGGTACCCTTATTCCATCGCAGTACTGCTCATCGATAACGTCTTCCGTATCAAACTTTTTGCACACATACCTGAAACCATTCAATGTAAGTAAAATTAAATCATAAAAGTCCCATTGAAAAGTGTTACTTTCTCTTTTCCACCCCTTTGCCACACTGAACGGAACAAGGATGAAAAGTGTCGGTTTTCTCCCATCTACCGCAGGCGTGTTCGTTGCAGTTCTGCGTACCGGGTGGTTTGGATCTTTGGTCGCAGTAAAACGGTTCCGTGATTCGGCCCTTGAGGGCGCAGTACACCGAGACGTTTTGATGACCCCCACCGCAGGGAACTGAACACTAAAATTGGACCAAAGTGTTTAAATATATCGTCTAGAGTATGGAAAATATGTAGGGGTACCTCGGATGTTTCTCCGATAACCCAATCGGGACAAATCTCGATGTTGCAACGTTGCTCCACGATTTTTTCTTTGCCGCTACAGTGGGAATCGTCGATCGGTCTGTTGTGCTCGTCCACGCATTTCGCTTGACGCACTTGGACTCCTCCTCCGCAGGTTTTTGAGCACTGGAATCAAAGAATTTCAAGGATAAAGTATAAAAATTAGAGCTAATAAATAAAATTAATCATCATCTTACTTCAGTCCATGTGGAATAGTCCCATCTGGTAATGTTGCATGGGGTATAACAGGGTTCCGTGCCAGTTGGTTTCGTTAAAATGTTACAATGTTGACTGTTCACCTCATTCATGTCAAATTGCTGTTTCTTGTTTAATTTCATGCAGGAATAGTAGACTTGGCGGTATCTGAAAGTGTTCAAATGAATGTGAATGACCGGTGCAGTAGTACTAAATGTCTATTAACAGTTATTCTTATCTAATGAAAATGGATTATTTTATTTTTTTCTTTTTTATGCGTATAAACACAGGTGGTTAGAATATATAATTTTTAAATACTAAAGTATGATCATGTAGTTTTTCACAATTTGATAAGGTCGTAATAAAGTTTTCTAGGATCCACTCTACATCATATTATTAAAACAAACAAACATTCCACTAAGGATTTATATAAAAAAATAGTAAAATTGGTACTTAATATCTCTCTTAATATATAATCGACTTTCTAATTTTGGATGCATCATTATTATTAAAAGGGCGTCCCATTTAAGATTTTGATCTATCATAATACCAAGGTACTTAGTTTCATTACACGTGTGAGTAACATCTGGATTATTTATCTATATATATAAAAGAGTTTGTCCTGACTAACTGACTCATCATCGCAGAGTCCAAACTACAATAGCTAGAAACGTGAAATTTTGCCAACGGGTTCCTTTTATAATGTAGGCACCGGACAAGAACGGATTTTTCGAAATTCCACCGATAAGGAGTAAAAAATGGGAAAATTGTTACCCGTGACCTCGAGAACTAAGGGGGCGTGGCTTCGGAGTTTGAACGGAGACTGGTCGCACCAACGAGTCGCAGGCATCAACCTAAGAAAAAAAAATTAACTGCAACAATGTTTTTTTATAATGTAGGCCCTGGATGCGAACGAACTTTTTGAAATTCCACCGATAAGGGGTGTTAGCGATATGATAAATATCGCATAGCGGCATAAAACTGATTAATAAATACGATTGAAAAAGTGCCTCTGTATTATTTATATTTTGGTAGACATAACAACAATGCGGGTCCATGCGAGACTGATACCCGAGAGGTGACTCGACTCAGTCTTACCGCTCGCTCTGCATCTAACGAATCATTTTTAAGATTTTAAAGTTGGCCTTTTAATGTTTTGGAGCGAAGGCAACACACTTTTTGGATGTTAAGAGATCATTTTAAACTGGCCAACCATTTTTTACTTTCTTGAAGTCCAACCCCTGACTTGCTCCAATGTTTTCCCTTTTAATATTAAGGCTGTATCATCCGCACAGAAGATACCTTCACCCTGAAGAAGCAAGCTCAGTAAAGTATTTATATATGAGGTGAACAGGATGATATGATAGTTATTTATTTATACCTATATAAATGGGCAAAGCCCAATTACAATTCTGTTAAACTTTTAAATTTACAATAGAAATACAAAAAATCATTAACAATTACCAGTATCTAACCTAAGCTTACTAAAACTTGACGCAGAAATTTGTGATAAGTTTCAAAAGGGTCAATATCATAATGTTGGTTTGCTAATCTCATTGTTCTAGTGAGGAAGTTATTAAGACCATTGTTAGTACGGTGGATTGGGTAATGAAAGCTATCAGTGGCTCTAGTTGTTTTTAGTGAAGCATGAAGTAAAAAGATCCCTCCTCCTATGGCGGATAGTGATGGGAGCCATATGTAGCATATCAAGTATATCTGCATCATTGTAATTATCTAAGATATTCAATTTATATGCAATTTGTTTTAAAAAATTGTAATGAAGTAGTTGAAGAGCATCAATATGTACCTCATAGAAAGGAGACCACACACAGGGGGCATACTCCAGATTAGGACGGACCAGGGCACAGTAAAGTGTTTTCAAAGCGGCAATACTTGTGAAGTCTTGAGTACATGTCCTAACAAAACCAAGCATGCAGAAAGCTTTATTGATAGCACTATCTAAGTGATAAGAAAATTGTAAACTTGTATCGACAGTGACACCCAAATCCTTAAAAAGAAGAGCTCTTTCAAGGGTATAGCGACCGATCTTGTAGTCGAAATTAATAGTATTTCTAAAACGACAAAAGGTCATTATTTTATATTTAGCTGGATTAAGTTCCATACCATTTCCTTCACACCAAACTACCAAATTATTTAGATCATATTGTAATTTGTCACAATCATCAGGGGACTCGATTATACAACTCAATTTCAGATCATCGGCAAACAACAAAAATAGACAGCTAGTGAAGCATTCATCTATATCATTGATAAAAAAATTAAAAAGAAGTGGCCCGAGATGAGAGCCTTGAGGCACTCCAGATGGAACCTGAATAGTTTTAAAAAGAAAATTACCAATTTTATTAATCAGTCGACGATCAGATAAATATATCTTGAACCAGGACAATAAAGGTTTATCAATATCAATTATTTTTAGTTTATGTAACAAAATATTGTGAGGTAACTTGTAGAACGCCTTGGAGAAATCTGTGTATATTGTATCCACTTGATATCCTTTCTCCAAGGCATCCAACAAAAAGTCCACCTGAGTAAGAAGGTTCAGCTTCGCAGATTTGTGTGGTCTAGTCTTGGAGTATATTTTGTCTACCATATCTTATACCTATACTTAATACTAATATTATTAATGAATTTGCAACTGTTTGGGTCATTTGAGCATATCCAAACATGTTTTCCATAGTTTTAAACAGGTATATTTGATTGTTGACGCCGTGTCACCATTTAATCGCATGGAAACAGTATGTATTACTTTACGTAAGAGTCAGTAAATGTCCAGTGCAGTTGCAAAGTTTAAAAGTATGGCGCGTTTAACTGAAAAATTAAGAATTGAAATTTTGAGGATGGTACTATATGGCGACAAGACTCGAACACAGGTCGATCTGTTTAATAATAAATACCCGGAGAGGAGTATTACACGTTCGGTAGTAAGCAAAATTGAAAAAAAGTATAGAGATATTTGTCTCTAAATATGACCTGGACCTTCCCACTAGTGGAGTGAATTCTGGGGTCTAGGATGTCATTTTTTTTTGGTAGTACAACCAGTACAACCAGGTGAAACATGTTGGGTTTCATTAAGTATGTTACATAACATATGAAATCGTGTTTTACCACATTTTCCGGTGGTCGAGATGTTTTTTATCCGGAAAAAAATCAAAAAAATTGATTTTATGAAATCCACGTTTTTTTGTGTTTCCATCGCTCTATCTCTGAAAGTACTTGAGCTATCAAGTAATTTTTTTTTTTAGATTAAAGCTATAACAACAGCGCTTTAAACAACATCTCACGTTTATTCAAATTTGTTTTTTTTTTAATTGTTAAATAATAGGAAACTAAAACTTGTTATTTTCAGAAGCATAATTTTGAGCAATCGACAAAAAAGTTTATTTATGAAAATTTGTGTATACATGCTGCGTATGAAATGAAGCTAATAGTTAATAAAAGTTTTTGAAAAAAACATTTTTCATATATCTTTGATAGTATTGAGTCACTGAATTTTTTTTATGGGCAAAATTGGATTTGCGCGCTTAGCGCGGCTATCATGTCGAGTCCGCTGCAACGATTGGGTATCGAAGTGACTGACGCATGATGGCGCAAAGTTTGTAATAAAAGTACGTACTGATGTGTTTCATTTTAAATATTTAGTTGGCTTTGTATATGTATAATATACCCATATATATACATACATAGGTACCGATCTATATATTATAATAAATAAGTGGTTTATCATTTTTAAAGTAAATTAAAAATGATAATTTACTGCTAAATAAATAAATGGATTAATTGCCTCACACATAGGTACATACCTACTTACATGTATTATTGAAGTACAAATGAGTATAAACAAGTTTTGCTGAAATAAAACTCTTATTTGGATAAATAAATATAGCTAAATATAATGGTTATGTTGTGGCTATTTAATAAACGCTACACTAATAATATTCTAATTCGTTGTTATCATCCGCATCCATCTCGATATTTTCAAGAACGTTACTACAAAAACGGCATTTGCACTCGATACAACGTTTTAAACCCTCTTTAATGCAAGTACATATTTTATTGTTACAGTTTTTATCAGAACAATAAATATTTAATGATTTTCGAATAAAATCTGGAATTGACTTATCCATTCCTTAAAAGATAGTTTACCTTAAAAAATGCTGATAAAAAGCACCTTCGGTTGGAGGAAGTTCCGATGATGGTTTATTTGTTAATGTCGCTAGCTTAACCCTTAGATCGGTTAATTTGTGGACATCTTTATCTTTATTTCTATATAATAGAAGGACTAGCTTTGTTACAATCTTTAATGCCTCTTTATTAGATAGCAATGGCAAATCAGACAATTTTTGAAGAATGATTATATTTTTTTTTCCATTGCCTAAAAAGATTGAACTATTAGGTATAAAATAAATAACGCAACCTAATTTTTTTTACTAGAAAAAAAAGAGGTATAAATATGTACCGTGAAAAAATCCTATAAATAACTAAAATAACTTATAGGTGCATAATATTACCTGTTTAAACGGCAACCAAGTTTTTTTTTAGTTCCACTACTGTTGCAAATAAGGCACATTTTCCTAACATCAAAACCATCGGACCTAAAACGCTTAGCGGAATAATTCAAAGGACCGGCACCACATTTTAACTCCCTATTATTACTATTATCAATATTTTGAAAACTCGTTTTCGAAAGATTTACGACATTCTATATGATATTTTACTGTTAGTGTGCCATTTGAGATTTTAAGATTTTTTTTTTGCTAGAATTTCTTTTCCAATATTATCTTGCCTTTTTTCTGCACTTGATATTAAAGACAGCAAACCTTGTATTCTTGGGTTTTGTATCACAGATTTGTCACTATTATACACAGTTTTCTTACATATAATGCACTCCATTGTCTTGGGCAAAAGTAAATAATAACACAAACATGAAACAACTCAGTCTAGTAGAAATTACTTCCGATTAATACTGCAGGTGCGTACGAATAATACAATAATACTGCAATACTATTTATAGCCCTCTGGCCTATAAAAAAAAATTCGCTGACTCAATACTATCAAAGATATTTGAAAAATAATTTTTTTAAAAATTTTTATAAACTATTGGCTTCATTTCATACGCTGCATGTATACACAAATTTTCATAAATAAACTTTTTTGTCGATTGCTCAAAATTATGCTTCTGAAAATAACAAGTTTTAGTTTCTTATTATTTAACAAATAAAATAAAAACAAAATTGGGTAAACGTGAAATGTTATTTAAGGCGCTGTTGTTTTGACTTTAATTTAAAAAAAAAATGAGCTTGATAGCACAAGTACTTTTAGAGATAGGGCGGTGAAGACGTAAAAAAAACACGTTTTCTTAAAAAACACTTTTTTTTATTTTTGCGAAATAAAAAACATCTCGACCACCGAAAAATGTCGTAAAAAAAGATTTCATACGCACAATTACATTATTAATGGATTCCACCAAGTCTCCTTTGGTTGTAGGCCGGTTTTTTTTTTTCTCGAGAACTAAACGACTTTTCTCACCAAATTTACTCTCGATTTTGCTCGATTTACAAGAAAATCCACGAAAATCAACTCGACAAGTTGCTGCAGATCAATCGGTTAGTCAATTATGTGTTCTAAAATATTTGCATAGGAACAACTGGCATCCATATAAAATTCACTTAATTCAGGAGCTTATTGAAAATGATCACATCCGTAGAGTTTTGCGAAATAATTATGAATGTAATGTAAATGAAAATGTAATGCAAACCCATAGTTTTTAAGTAAGATTGTTTTTTTAGACGAGGCAAATTTTTTTTAAAGGGTTCTGTAAATATGCAAAATTTTCGTTATTGGGCACCAGAAAATCGACACTGGAGTATGGAAAGTCACACACAATTTTTTGACGTGAAAACAAAATGGCCGCCATAAGAAAAAAAGAAGTTGAGGATGGAGTCTTAGAACCGAAACGTCGAAAATAAAAACTGAATTCAGGCGTGCGTTGTGCTTAAAAAGTTGTCCTAATAATGTTTTTACAGATTTTTCAAAAATGCAACTTTTTTGATTTTTTCCAAATATTTCAAAATCGGAAAAAGATAAAATCGTTCTAAAAGCGGCACTAAATTAGTAACTAAATGCTCTTTTCCCCATTTAACCAATTTTTTATCTCTTATAGTTTCCAAGATACCCATACATGTACACCCAATTTGGGCCACACTGTATACTGAGATTTTGTTTATTCCATGGCACCCTTAATAGCTAACTAAATGCTCTACAATTTTCCCCATTTAACCAATTTTCTATCTCTTATAGTTTCCAAGATACCCATACATGTACACCCAATTTGGGCCACACTGTATACTGAGATTTTGTTTATTCCATGGCACCCTTAATAGCGGTTTGTATCAAATAAATATAACATTTTCGTAATTACTATATTACAGCAATTGTATTGATATTAATAATAGAGCGAATCCTGGCGAATTTTATATTTTCTAGCTTCCAAGACTTTGACCCGTGTATTTTTTTAGGATTTTTACGTAGCTTATTGCGGTTAATATTATATTTCTGATAAACAAAGCGGTTTGTAAATGTTAAAAGCTTATAAAATTGAATTAAATTTTTTTTAATTTTATTATTTATTGACACACTTAAAAAATATCGAAATTTGTAATAGCTTCCACTTAAAGCAAAAACTTGCTGTATTACGATACCAATACTCCAGTTTCTATCAAACATCGAGGTTCAATGCGATAATAATAATAGATGACTGTTGTGAATTTTAATGCAAGTCAAATGGTAAAAAAATAAACATAATTTTATTCTGTAGGTCTATGATTTTATATTAGACTGTTCCACTGTGCGAGCCAACCAATGAAATCACGTTTTCAGTAAAATTTTCAAAACAAATTCTTTTGTTTACTTACCCTTTTCCACAATGGGGCGAACAAGCGCTCTTAGAAGCCACATGCCACGTCAAAGTGCAATGATTATTGCAACTCCTCTTCTCCGTAGCGGTGTCGATGTCGCTACCGTCGCAAAAGCTCCCGTGCACCTCCTTGTTGGTACTCAACTCGATACAGATCGGAGTCCGGTACTGTTTTCCCTCGCATATCGACGAACACTCCGACCATTTCGTTTGATAGAGCCGCCAATTGTATCTGGAATACGATGCCGACACACTGTCGAGTGCGCTGAAGAAATTTGGTTAGTTTACATGCTTAATTAGTTAAAGGTGCAATTTATAAAACAATTTAGAGTGCATTGATTAAGGTTTTTATAATTATATCATAAAAGCGTACTGCTGAATTTGGTTTGCTTGTTTGGGTTAAATCATGTCAGGAGCGGATCAGTATGTGGATGGCTTCTATTATATTTATGTGCATGTTGTTGGCTCCAAATATTGTGATTTAAATTAGGGTATTAATTTAATAGTTTCTAAGTGAAAGCCATAAAGCTCTTTATTAGTCTTGCTTCTAATTTAATAGTGCTGGAGTATTTGATGTTCGAACTGATGTGCAACATGATCCTTTATTAAAAAAGGAATATTGGAAAGAGTGAAACGTAACCGGGAAGCGTAATTACATACTATACTACAGCACAGAGCACCATAGAACTCGGCAGCTCTGCACCGCAGTATAATATGTAGTTGAGAAATGCGCTTATTTATCACTTATTATATTATTTATCAATAATATAATATATAATACTAAGTAGTTACAACATCATTTTCATGAATAGAGCATTAATGAAAAAGGTTATTATTGAGTTTAGGGAAAAGGACCCTCAATTTTTAGAGAAAATTGGTCAAAAAAGTTAATATATTTCAGTTATTGCTGAAAATAAATAGGTAATAGTGATTCTCTGACATACCTATGATTTTTTATACTATGGCCTTAAGTTAACTTAAGTGTCTTAATTTTGTTTGATCGAGGTGATTTGGACTTTTTGGATTATTATGGCTATAGTAGCTCAAGCAACACATCACATATTATTATCGTTAAATATCGGTTTATTCAACAATTTTATAGTAAATTTTTGGTATATTTATCAAATGTATACGGTCAAGATATTTATTAAAAAGGGAGAAAATTTCGGCATTTAAAAAAATTGACACGTGATTTACATATCCAATTTTTAAACTCGATTATAACATCCCAAATATTTCATGAAATTCTTCTAAAAAATCATCGTTTTTCGTTCATAATATCCAATCCAATAGCACTGTTTTTGTATTAAGTATTGATTATTATACATATCTATAATTATATGAAATTTAAATAAAAAAACTGTTTTATTAGATTGTTTATTAACGACCAAACCAGCTGTTATTCATGCGTATTATTTTGGAAAACAATGATTTTTGAAAACAATTTCTAAGTGATAAGTTGTGTGGGGTGGGTGGGGGGGGGGTAAGGGTAGTAATAGGTAAAAACGTTTTTTTTTGCACAAAATAATTGCCTGAGAAAAAAATGCTTTTTAAGAAAATTATAAAAGAATAAAAAATCTGTATTTTTTTGTATCTATACTTTTCACACATAATCTTAAGGTTTTCGAGTAAAACTTGAAAAAAACCCCATTTTATTTCTCAAAAGTAAGGCGTATGGCTATGAAAATGGACCAGTTGTACCATTTTTTATCGCAAATAAATAAACGTTCAATTTTTTTAAAATAAATCAATATGAAAAAAAATCATTTTTTTTGGTTCTGAACAACTTTTCATTATCTATGTTCAAAAATACAGTTTTTAAATGAAAACTATTGGTATATTCATCAATCGTATATGGTCAAGGTATATTTATTATACTGTAGAATATACGTATATCATATACAATTCTGTTTACAAAAGGGAGAAAATTTCGGCATTTAAAAAATTTGACAAAAGATTCACATATCTAGTCTTTAAACTCGATCACTACACCTCAAATATATGATGAAATGACCCCGATATATAAGCTACTGTGTAGCATACGATATACTTTTCATACACGTATATATCTTATAGTGTAATATCATACTCAAAGAAATCTAGAAAAAATAGGATATGCATTAACGTGTATAAAACAATAATTATACCAAATAAGATATACAAATAAAAACACCTCAAGAATATAAATTTTCTCAAAACTAAACAGGAATTTAAAAAATAACATTTATTTTAGAAAAATGCAGTGGTCTACTTTTTTTTATTTAACAATCTTCTTTTTCTTCTTTCAGCAACCCTCCACAGTCCACTCCTGGACATAGGTCTCCCCTATATTCTTCCATGTTTCTTTGTTCTGTGCCAGTTGGTGCCATCTGTTGCCCACTTTGTTTTTGACATTATCGAGCCAGCGTAACTGTGGTCTGCCAACGCTACGTTTATGTATGCGAGGTCTCCATTAAACGATGTGTCTTGACCATCTCAAGTCGTCGTGTCGGGCGACGTGTCCTACCCAGCTCCATTTCAGAAGGACTATGCGTGTTATGACGTCTTCAACTTTAGTTCTTTGTTTAATACTCTCATTTGTAATATGGTCTCTCAGGCTTATTCCTAGCATCATCCGCTCTATGGCTCTTTGGGTGGTCCTAAGCTTGTTGGCTGATTTAACAGTGAGTGTCATGGTTTCCATTCCGTAAGTCATCACAAGCAGTAAGCAGGCATTGAAGACCTTTCTTTTCAAATTAATTGGAATAGTTTCATTTCTTAAGACGTGTGACAGTCAGTGGCGAAGCGTGAACTTTTCTTTCGGGTAGACAAACAAAATTGTTAATTAGAAAAAAATGTGTATTCAATATTATTCACTTTAATGAAATAGAGAATGAAAGCGCATGAAATATTAACTCAAAAAGAAAAATATGTAGTGATATAAAAAAGAAAAAAATAGTTACTACTAGCATAAAAAGATAGATAGATAAAAATAAATACTACTTACAAAAAAAACACAAGTAAAATACAATTGCCAATATCAAACAGTTGTTCATAAATAACCCCTAAAATATCCACTAAAAAATTTTTTTCTATACACCCAAAAATAAAAATACTAATTATTAAATTACAATAACACGCGCCCGCACCAAATGCATGTTCATCAAAAAACAAAACTGAAGATGTATTGCGGCCGACCAGATCAAGCGTGTCCATAAACAATAACCCTCAAGAGCATAATAAAATAGCTGGTCGACTTCGATAGACAAAAGCTCAAATGTCTTTCCCGCGAGTAAATTTTGCATACGTAATAGGCTGAATACTGATGCGGCTGGGCCTCTGTCACCTGCTTGATGCGTATATGGTTCGATTAGATGCTTCAAATTTCGGAAGACAAATATCAATATGTCTTCCTGGGGCTCGTATACATTAATTGGGTGTCAGCCCTGCATTTTTATTTTAATTGGTGCATCAGGTGGGGCGCGCCCTAGATTTTATAGATAGATAGATAGATATTGTAGCCGTTTAGATACTATATAATAATAGTAAGTAGAGCGACTACATTCTGTGTTATTTTTTTTTTAAATTTGAATTCAACAATTACATGAAATAATTACGTAATAAATTAATTAGAAATAACTGGATAATTTTGGGTAGACAGTGTCTACTGGTACACTTCGCCACTGTTCACTTACGCGTGGCTGCCCATGTCAAACGAACACATCTGTTTATTTCGGCAGTTTGATTTTCTTTGCCCAATTTGATGCAATGTCCCAAATATAAATAATCTTCGACGTTGTCAATAATTCGGTCTTCTATGTGTGCTTGAATATTGTCAGGTGACATGACTTTTGTTTTATTTAAATTCATGGTTAAACCTATTCTTTTCGATTCTCTTTGAAGCTCCGCCAACATCTCCTGTAATTCTATTATATTCTGGCTAAAGAGTACTATATCATCCGCAAAGCGTAAATGGCTCAGATGTTTGCCGTCGATTTTGATGCCTCTCTCGTTCCAGTCCAGAGTTTTAAAAACGTCTTCCAGTATCAGTGTAAACAGCTTTGGGGAGATGGTGTCCCTTGTCATACTCCTCTTTTTATTTGAATCTTGTTTGTTTCCATCCTTTTGCCATGCTTGGGGTATCACGCCTTCTGTCATACATTTATTAAGAAGAATTGTCATTGCTTCTACAATAGTTCTTCCCCCAAGTTTTATCATTTCAGGTGCTTTATTGTTTTTCATTTGAGACAATGCCAGTTCTACTTCTTCTCTGGTGATGTCAGGAAGATCTTCGGAGCCTACATTGAGAATTGTTTCATCAACTCCGATCGCTTGTTCTGGGTTGTCTCCTGTATACTGTGTGCTGTAGAAATTTTCCATGATATCCATTAAATCTTTACTGTCCTCCTTGATGTTTCCGTTTGCGTCCCTTAGTTGATGTATTTGGAGGCGTCCATCATTGTTACGTGTTGTAAGTACTTTCATGTTTTTATTGTTTTCGATGGTCGTTGCTATCATTTCTGTGTTGTATTGCCTTAAATCTTCCCTTGTTTTCTTTTTTATCAATCTGTTAATTTCGTTGTATTCATGAGTCCCTTTCTCCAAGTTTCTTCTCTTCGCCATGAGTTCTCTAGTTTCCTTTTTTATTTTTGAATTATTTTTCTTGGTAGTGGCACATATCTTTTTGGCTGTCGTTCTAATATCAGTACTTATTCTGCTTTCTAGGTCGTTTATATTCAAGCTGTTCAGTGCTTCTTTATTAGACAATTTCTTGTTGAGTTCAGCTTGGAATTTTTGGCGGTTTTCCTGGATTGTTTTTGATGTATGAAATGGTTTTATTTTGATTAGCTTATTTCGTTCACTCTTCATGTTTATTTCCATTTTAGCTTTTACCAACCTGTGATCGCTACCAGTATCAAAGCGATTTAGGGCAGAAACGTCTTTTATAGTAAGCTTTTTAATGGTTAGTATGTAGTCGATCTCGTTTTTCGTATTTGAGTTCGGGCTTCTCCATGTCCAATGTCTCTTTTCTGATTTTTTGAAGAAGGAGTTCATACAGTACATACTTTCTTTTTGGAGATAATTGATCAGTCTTTCTTCTCGTTCGTTGGTACAACCGAGTCCGAATTTACCCACATATTGATTTCCGTTTCCCGCTGGTACTCCTAGTTTAGCATTGAAATCGCCAATAATGTATTTGTAGTGTGCTGTTTCTATTGTCAGCGCTTGTGAAATGTCATCATAGAATCTCTCTATCTCATCATCGGGTGCAGAGCTTGTAGGGGCATATACTTGAATTATTTGGACGCTATATCTTTTCGATGTCTTCAATACTATGTAAATGGCTCTACTCGATATGGATTTCATCTTAGTAACTAGCCGCTTTATACTCTTATGAATCATTATCGCTGTTCCGCCAATGTGTGTATTTTCCTCTCTGTTGTTCCGATACAAAAGGTGGCCTGATTTCAGTATGATGCATTTTTCGACCGGTAATCTGGTTTCGCATAGGCCCAAGATGTTCCATTTGATATGGGATAGTTCCACCTCTAATTCTTCCAGATGTTCGGTTGATCTCATTGTTCGAATATTATAGGTGGCTAGGTGAAGTTTAAATTTGTTCTGTATTAAGAGTGGAGGCGATGAATTTTTGCTTCCCCCAGAATCCTTGAGGCTAACTTTGTTATTGGTGTGGGATTTAATAATATTTATGATAAATCTCTTAAGGACGCCATCGGTAAAAAATGTTTTTTTTTCTTTGTACGTCGAAAAATGGCTCCTGATGCATCTTTAAAAAAAAATATCTACATTGGTAGTAAAGTTATTTAACAAAAATTTTATTTTATTAAACGCATTTTATAAACGTCTTTAAATAGTATACAATATACCATAAACGTTTACCTTTTATGAAGTAATAATTGTATACGTGGTGTAAATCAAAAATAATCGTTTATTTAACTATCGTGTGTTGCTTAAGGGTCTATATGCCCAAAAAAGTAGTGGAAAGGTAAATGTGTACATTTTAAAAATTAAAACGATGCTATACGATGATAACAACTTAGCAGGCTAATTTTTGGAAATTGACTGTTAAAAAAAAAGCAATTTTTTTAAAAGGTAATTTAGAAATTCTTTTTTACTAAGAATATTTTAATTGGTTCTTATTCGCGGTTCAAGGTTTCTTATTAATTTAGGTCAACTTAATGTATCTTCTATTTTGTCTTAATTGTTACAAATTTTTCCAGACTATTTCTAAACAAATTGACAACTTTTGAAAGATGATTTTGATAGGAGGTTCGAATTTTATGAAACAATCATGGCAGAACTAAACCAAGATCAGAACCTATTAAATAACATTATGTTTTCGAATTAAATTGCAGGTACTGGACCGATGAAAATTCACATTGGATGCGGGAAGTACGTGCTCAAAAAGTTAATGTGTGGGCCGCGATATTTGAAATCCACATAATTGACCCGTACTTTATTGAGGGAAATTTGACTTTCGTAAAGTATTTAGAAATGCTATTAAGAACCGCATTGTTCCTAAAAATTAGATATTTAGCCGGTCCAAACTATATACAAGTACGGTTTCAACAAGATGGAACTCCTTCACACTGAAATTTAAATAATCACCGTGCGTGATTATTTAAATAATCTCCGTGCGTGATTATTTAAATTTTACTTTTCGAAATAGATGAATACGCAGGGGGGTACCATATAATGGACAGCTAGGTCCCCAGACCTCTCCCCTTTAGATTACTTTTTTTGGGGCCATTTAAAAAATACTGTATTTGTCATTAAACCTGAAAATAAAGAGGACTTAAAATAACAAATGCAACCAAATTACACAAGGAATGCTTAAAATGCCAAGAAAGCTTGCGTATTGTCAGGAAGTGCAATTAAAGCATTAAATAGTTCTGCTTTGTACCATAGTTTCTATTACAATACCTTTATTAAAATAGGGCGTTATTTGCTTGATATTTGGAAGTTAAAATATTGTATTTTTTTAAATTTAAGCTTCAGTTAAATCTAAAGTTATTGTTTACTTATGGAAAACTAAGATAGGAAAGCGCATATCTCCCAGTTAAGTCTTTTAGATTTTACAGCCTCGTAAAGGTTTTAAAAAATTTAATTTTTAATTGTTGATATTTCGAAAGCCGTTCAAGATTGGTATACAGGTTGGTGCCCAGTCTTCTTGACGCACCCTGTATATTTTTTAGAAATCTGAAAACATGCAAAAAAATAAAAGAGAATTGACGTGTTCGAGCGTTTTTCAACTAGGTAATTCGTTTTCCTGTAAAAGGTATTTTTCCAGACTTTTTGGACATAATGTATACCACCGATGTTTTAAGATCTCCTCAATATTGTAAGGTCCACGCAATCAAACTTTAAATAAAATAAACAAAGATCTTGAAATAATAACAGGTATTTCACAAGAACATTTCTTAGTCTCAAAATTCCCAATAAACTTGTTATATACCGTCAAATGGGGTTAAGTGAATCAAAATAAGTGGTTTTTTTCGTTTTTCTGCCAAAGTATTAAATTAAAAAATATGTAAAAAATATTGTAGATTCTGGTAAACGTCTTAAAAGATTTTGTTAAAACTTGTAAGCATTTAAGCATGGGAAGTCCTCCATTTTTTTTGATAAAGTCTGATTCACTTTACCCTCCGGTTTGGGGTAAAGTGAATCATGTATTAGAAGTGCTGTAAAATTCACTTTAAACATAATGTGGGTAAAATGAATCAACAAAAAATAAAAAAAGAAGATTTAAACGGAAAAAAACACTTAAAAAAAAACAAATTCTTTATTCTAAAGGTAACAAAAGTAAGATTAAGTAACAAAGTCTTATTCTATAACACATTCTATCACAGAATATTAAGGCTTTATAAAAACAACAAACTTAGGAATTTTTCTTTAAACAAAAATGGCACTCTTGGTAAAAAAACTTAAGTCTACATACAAAACATAGGAAAATTAACAAAAAAGAAATTACTCCAACTTTTTAAATTCGTCGTTGTCTAAGTTAAAAACAAATTTACCCCTCTTGAAAGACTTTTGACGCAGTTTTTTAATAATTTGGTCTTGGCTTATTAGGCAAAGGTCCTGTATTTCTGGATAAACAAAATACCCCTTTTCCGAGTTTCCCTTTTTTCTCATGGCATTTATAGTAAATTCTTTTTTCTTTGAACAATTCTCGATTTTGCCAACAAACAATCGATCTCGTTTCTCGGTTGGAAACTTTGCAATAATAAACTCCCCAATCCTTGGCTCCATGGATAAGTCTGTGTCGATCATGTAAGTATCATCATTCGATGTCGACGGATTTGGATCAAACTCGTCAAAGTTTTCAACAATATTTTCGAAATCACTTAGGGAAAATTCTTTATCTAACTCTCGATCTAACTCATCATCCGATATTTCCAGGGCTCTTCTTTCGTTTTTTTTCATGTTTTTTTTAGATGATTTTTTTGTGGGTGTTTTATCTATTATCGTTGATAATAAACTTTGACTTGACACACTTTTGCCAGCCTCGATAATAATTTTTTTTCCTCTCTTTGTTGATTGATTCGGGGTAGTTTTTAAATTTTTTAGGTGACTGATTATTGTGTTACTCCAGGCCTGATCATTATTCTCACCATTTTCATCGATGTGTAAATTTCGTGGAATTTTATTTAAAACTTTGTTGGGATCGAGCGGAAAAATTCCACATGCCTTAAAACCAGCAATGGAATTTTCTTTCGACTTTATGCCAACCTTTTCCACACTCTGTCTCAGCAGCCTTGGAAACTCCGTTTTAGGAATGACTCCACGGTGTTTTAGTTTCCATTGTTCCAAGGTGGATCTCCATGCAGCTTTTAAAGGCCTAAAATACGCGACATCGAGCGGTTGAAGCAAATGAGTTGAATTGGGAGGGAGTAAGACAAAATCAATTTCATTATTCTCACATTGCTGTACGACATTAGTGGTAATGTGGCAATTTAAGTTATCGCCTATTAAAACTTTACGCTCAGCAAGCTTTCGAAAATAAGGCATGACAATTGTCTTAAACCGGTCCTCAAATATATCAGAGTCAAACCATCCACTCATGCTTCTGTTATATCTTGCTCCTTCAATTCCTCCCTCTGTCCAACCATCATAGGAATGTTTTGCCTTGTATACCGTATATGGAGGCAGTAATGTTCCATCAGCGGCTATTGCAAACATCACAGTTGTGCTGGTCTTTGAGGAGTCTATTAACCTATGGGCATGCTTTGCACCTCTTTTTGTAATTACTTTAGCCGACCCGGGATCATCCACAAAATTGGTCTCGTCGTAATTGATAATATTTTGAGCAGGGACGTCTTTCAACGTGACCTACAAGTTTTCAAAATATTTTTGAATAACCTCGCGGGTTAATGCACCTCTAACGCGTTTTGTATTTTCAGCCAACTTAACGGTAAGGTCTTTATTTCTGCTCATAAAACTTTTGAACCAGTCCATCCCTGGCATATTTTCTTTAAATCTGGAATCCCTTACTCCTAGTCTATTTAGATATTGTTGCACAATTGCTCTAACATCTGTACTTTTTAATGGGAATCCCCAGTCGGCGCAAATTTTGATTGTCTCCTTTAGTCTTAGCTCTTGCTCACCACTTAGTACAGGCTGTCGACCATATTTTAAAGAATGTTTGCCATGATATCTTCTTCGAATGGTACTGAAAGGTACACCAAATCTTTCAGATGCTTGTCTCATGGACATATCACCTCGTCTAACCGCTGCCACTGCTCGACGAACATATTCTTGATCGTAGTTACATTTTCCCTGCGGCCCCAATTTTTTTTTGTAAATTCTCGGCATGCTAAAAAGACCAAAACTAATAAAAAAATATTTCTTATATAAAAAATTATTTAAAAAAAAAGTTCTAAAAAATTTAATCATAAATTTACAGCGACACTTAAATGATTCATTTTACCCATTAAAGTTACCATCTTAGAAAAAAAAAATGCTAAAATTCAACAAAAAAAAAATTTACCAAAAATTAAGCACAAATTTGTTTATTAATGTCTAATAAACACATTAATTACATTCAAGTAAATAAATATTAATATTGATCACTTCCGCAACCAATCGTTTCCAAAGTTTTGTAAAATACAAAAAAATCGTTTAACCGGAACATGTCGTTATGGTACTCACGTGTATTTTTTTGAGCAGCGAAACACACCCTACCACATACAAAGACATACTAACGAGGTCATCTCGATGCAATAATGTCACTATATGGGGCAGGTCTGCGACGGGATCGACTTTTTTGCGGAAATACCCGATTAATTCATTTTACCCACTATGATTCACTTAACCCCGTTTGACGGTATTTTAAAATATAGTCCACCCTTTAAAAGTTCAGAAATGTATTTACCAGTATTTTTTATACTTGCAGTCGGGAGATGTATTCGTCCACCCCAATTTTTCATAGGCAATACAAGAATGCTACCTCGTACTTAAGTAAAAATTTAAAAGTAAGTCAGTGGATATGTAGGGTAGGCCCTTTCCCAAAAAATAAACATACAGCTTTTTTTTTTAAACTTGTTTAAAACCTTTAAAACAAATAAGATACTCTGATAAAATCTCGACTAGCGAAATTATTCGTCCATTAGCAATTTGCAGTAATAATATCGATAAAATTCTATTATCTTTTCTTTTGATTACATAATATGGCTAAATATAGATTCTAAAGGATATTTAGCACACAGTTTGTTATTGTTTGTCGTAAAGAGCATTAATAAATTTAAAAATGGGTGGCAAATTATTAGAAGTGCCACAGGAAATCATAGATTTCATAATCAAATTATATCAAGAAAAAAAAATTGAAAGAGAAATAAGAAAATTAGACTGGCGTCTAGCCCCGGGTATGCAACTATTGATCCTTCTTTTTTGACATGCGCTTGGTGAAGTTAGTCATAAGTTAGTTAGGTTAGAATACTGTTCGGCAAGTTGTGTGTTGTTTTAAAGTGTCGTTTTTTCGTTAGTATTGTAAAACTTTATTAATTTTGGGTGAAATTATACAACTAAATTAAATAAAACTAAAAGCTAAATGTAATGGATAATATAAAATAAGAAATACCGGAAATACCTTTCAAGTTGGTCAAATTTTAACTTTTATGTTTATTTTTACTTTTATTTGTCTGTATAAATCCACCTTTTGAATTTATTTGCTATTATAGTGCATAATATAAGACAATAAAAAAAATGGAGGGGCAACATACGTGTGTGCAGTGCAGCAAAAAATACAGTAACATTAGCAATCTAAGAAAGCATGTCATCAAGTTTCATCCTAATAATGATGATTATCTAGCTTCTCTGCAAATACGACAAAATAAACATTATAATTTTGCTTGTGACCAGTGTAAAAAAACGTTTTACGCATTTAAGAAATTTAAAATTCCACATCAGAACACATAGAGGCTCAAATAACACTTCAGCTCCAGATATTACACACCCCAATACCTCGACCACTACAAATGCAAATCAGTGTGCTTTGTGCAGTGACTTTTGTGCTGATAGGAAGACCGTTATAGAACATTATAGATACTTTCATAACATTCCTATTGAACATAAAAAATTGACGTTTCAAAGTGAGGAAGAATTTATTAGTTGAAAGCTTACCTTTGAAAATGACACAAACTGTAAATATGTGGTTAACTATCAGAAATGTTTTAAATCACATGTAGCTGCAAGTTTTATATGCCATCGTTCAGGAAGATATGTTCCAGAAGGCAAAAATATTAATAGTAAAAATTTCTTCTTAAGTCCCATTTGAAGATATTTTAGACGAAATTAGAGATTCAATCACTGACTCAGAACTAAAACGTCTGCATCTGCTCACAAAGAAAGATCTATATAACATGGAAGCCTGTTTCAATTTGTGCTCCTCATCAGTTAGACATAAAAACGACATCATAAGTGTAGAGTCCTGGATCAATGATATGCAAAGTAATGGAGATGCAGTTCTGTTTTATAAGCCCCAAGGTTCTGAAAGTGAAGAATGGCCAATGTTAAAAAATGAGGATTTTGTTTTGATTATCATGACTGCTGCACAATGTGAAATGCTTAAAATTTATGGGACCGATTGCATCTGTATAGATGGAATTCATGGGATGAATAACTATGACTTCGAACTTATAACTCTCCTTGTTGTTGATGATATTCGTCAGAGATTTCCTTGCAGTTTTCTTGTGTCAAATAGGTCTGATAAACAAAATATGTTTTCACTTTGTAAAATCTCGCCTTGGTACTGCACTTTGCCCAAATGTCTTCATGTCAGATATGGCAGAAGCTTTCTTCAATGCATGAATTGAAATAATCTCTCCACCAAAATTCAGGTAAGCCAAAAAGTTATTATAATTGTGTCACGAGTTGTGTCACTATTTAATAGTACCATTAATTTTAGATTATACTGTTCATGGCACGTTGACCAGGCGTGGCGTAAGAATTTATCAAAAACACCAAAGAAAATTCAAATTCAAATTCAAATTCAAATTCAAATTTATTAATCATTTTGGTTATATTATAACAATTTTTTTATTTTTTTTTTTTTAACTTAACAGTCATTGTTTTTAACATACACCTAGATGTTGTAACATCTGTTTGTGTATGCTGAGAAATCACAAAATTTTAGTAATAATATAAAATATAACTAACCATAATCTACAACTAAACAAAAATTCTCCAATAAAATTTCCCTTCCCAAAACTATTTAAAAAAATTAAATTTATCTATATTTGAATAAATAAATTTTCTACAGACCTTACTAAAGTTTTTAATATTATTTATATTTTTTAAGCTGTTTGGTAAGATGTTATAAAATTTCGGGGACAAGTATCCTAAAAATCGTTGCCCTATAGTTTTTTTTACGTTTGGTATTTTTAGGTGTCTGTTTATATTATTTCGGGTTGTGTAGGAATGACTAACATAATTCTTGATTTTTTCTGATTTATGTGTATAAATGCATGTTGACAATATGTAAATTGAGCGTATATTAAAAATTTCTTCAGAATATAATTGTTGTGTAGGAAATCATTTTTGTTTTTTGTATATAACTTTTAAAATAAAGTTTTGTACTACATTAAGTTGTTTTAAACAATTCTTGTATAGACCTCCCCAGACAATCACCCCATACCTTAACAAGGACTCAACCAAGGATTTATAAATTAAAATTAGTAGTTTTTCCTTTAAGATATTTCTCAAAATATGAAATCGATAAATAAGTTTACGGATGTTTTGTGTTAATTTTAAAATGTGTTGGTCCCATTTTAAATGTTTATCCACAATGATACCCAGATATTTAGTAAATGAAACTTCCTTGATATCAATTAATTCAAGTTTAATTTGTTGAAATCTGGGGCGATTAGCAGCTGTTATAGAAAATGCAATATAGTTTGTTTTTTGACTATTGAGACTTAATTTAAAAGAATCCAGCCAGTTCTTGACTGTTGCTAGACCAAGTTCTGCAGTTTTTTTTGTGTCTCCCCAAGAAATTCCGTGAAACACCGCAACCGTGTCATCTGCATATGATATCAGTGACCCGTCATGAATTTTAAGATTGGTAAGAGCGTTAATATAAGTTATAAAGAGTATAGGTCCAATAACTGTTCCTTGTGGAATTCCAATTTTTATATAAGATGGTTCACTAATCTCATTATTTATTTTTAAAGACTGTTTTCTGTCCCCCAAGTAACTTTCAAAGACCCTTGACACTGGACCTCTAATACCATAAGATCTTAAAGTATCTAGCAAAAGCTCATGCGGTACCGTGTCAAAGGCCCTTGCTAGGTCCAGAAACACTGCCAAACACTTTCTATCACCATCAAAAGCCTGATTCACTCGCTTTGTTAATTCGCAGACAGCATCGGATGCGCTGAGCCCCCCAATGAAACCAAACTGATTTTGTGTTAATACGTTATTTTTTTGTGAATAGTCAATAAGTCTATCTTTCAAACATTTCTCGAAGAGCTTGGAAAAATTATTGATCACACTTATAGGACGATAGTTACCTATTTCACATTTATCACCTGATTTATATATTGGAGTGATTATTGATACTTTAAATTGAGTAGGTACTGTTCCTGTTTTAAATATTAGGTTGATAATGTGAACCAATGGTTCAATAAGGTAAATATGAAATTTTTTTATAAATTTTGAGCTAATAGTATCTATCCCAGGCGCGGAATTGTTTTTTAACGAAAAAATATGTTTAATTATTTCATTCCTATTAGTTGGTTTTAGAAACATTGAAGATACACTGTTATGATTAATTTTGAATTGTTTTTTTGCTTTTTTTATTTGGTTTTGCATATTTACTCCTACGTTTATAAAATACTGATTACAAAAGTTTGCCATGTCTTTGTTATTTGAAAATTCTTTGTTATTATTTTTTATTTTTATTATGTCATTTCCTTTAGTAGTAATTTGATTTGTAACCTCATTTATAACCTTATACATTTTGCTCATATTATTCTTAGATTCCTCAATTTTTGTTTTGTAATAGTCATTTTTACATTTATTTATTATTTTACCCAATGAGTTTCTGTATGTTTTATATTGTTGTTCTTTTTCCAAACTATAATTTTTATTTAATTTTCTTTTCATTTTGTTCCTATTTTTTATTGAACATATAATAGCAGCAGTTATCCAAGGTTTTATTTTTTTAATTATTTTTTGTTTTAATATTTTTGTCTCTTCACAGCTTTGTATAATATGTTCGACAACATTATAAAATTTTGGTTGCAATTTCGACATCATTAATATTTAAGATAGTGTTTTCCCAATTTTGTTTTATAAGTAAATCTTTTGCCTTCTCATTGTTTAATATTTTTATAGTTTTAATTTTTATATTATTGGAAACATTAAAAGCAAGTATGTTTTGCCAAACTTGAAAAATCATAACATTATTAACATTGTTTTAATTTTTAGGCTTTTATTTATAAGAATTTAAGAGCTGTCTTAGAAGAAAGGGATGTCACAACTTTTAATATTTTAATTAACAAGTTATATACTATGTTACTTAAAGACCCTGATACAATGGAATTTGCCAACTATTTTAATAAGTATTACATGTGCTGTGTAGTATGTTGGGCATATTGCCACCGACTTGGTGCGGGTTTAAATACAAACATGCACTTAGAACGTATGCACAAAATATTAAAATATAATTATTTAAAAGGGAAGAAAGTCAAGCGAATGGACAAGGCAATGAACGCAATAATGCGATTTATAAGAGACAAATGCATTGACAGGTTAATAGTTCTTAACAAGGGGAAGCTGTCCAGTAAGCTGCAAATCATTCGGTCCAGGCACAAACAAAGTTTAAAATTGAGGGAAGATTTAGTAGTCGAGTGTGAAAATGGATGGAACATTGCCTCAGAAACAACAGCAGAATTATATGTTATCCAGAAGGTTCAACGAGATTGTAAATGCCAACTACTGTGCAATGAATGTAAAACTTGCATCCATTAGTTTTGCTGTTCTTATCTTGACTCGTCAGTTAAATACAACATGTGCAACCATATTCATCTTCTGATCAGATATATTTCTCAATGTGTAACTGACTCACTGGAGCATCCTTAAGAACTTGGTAAGTAATTTTTATGATTATTTTCCATCAATTTATTAATAATATTTTATGCGACATAAACATTTTTTTTTGTATAGCTGTATGCTTCATATCCTTAAATGACGACAATTAGGAAAAAAATAGGTATACATTTTAAATAAAAAAACATAGGTAATGGTCTTTAAATGTGTGTGGCTTAATATTAATAGTGAAAGTAATGTTTGTATTATTTTAATTGGATTAGGTAGTTGGGATATACCTATTATTATTTTGACTAGGGGCTCAGTTTTTTAGCTATAAATGCAAGAATAAATTTAGTTTGACGTTCTTTTAATGTATCAGTAGATAAAGATGTCGGCGAGAGTAATCTAATCATAGTGGAAGAGACAATGGAAGAGGAACTGCATACATTAAAAGCAAAAGCGCATTTACCGGAACTGTCAACAAGCACAAAGTTAAAAACTACATCCTTTGAATCTAAAAAACGAAAAAACGCAAGTTTATTGGAAGAACTGCAACACGTTGTTTCTTTTACTACATGAGATGAAAATGAAAAGCTTGATGCTATAGAAAAAGCACTAGTTCCAATCAAGCACACGTTAAGAGCCCTGAAAAACAGCAAATGCATTTCAAGAGCTAAAAACAAAAAAACCACAGGAACCACATAACAAAAATATCAGGAAGCAACGATATTTCTCAACACGAAAAAAGCCTAAGCCCAAAAATAGAAAAGTGAGACTTGAGTCAGCTTCAAATGAAACAGTACTACACTTAATTTCTCTTTAATAAAGCAGGTAAGATTTTTTAAAATAAAAATCTGTAGTATTTTTTGTTATACGGGTTTTTTCCAATATTAGAGATATAAGAAAAAATTCGTTTACAAAAGTATTCTATAAACTCGAGTGTAAACACTCTCTAAAATTGGCGAAAAACGCTATAACAAACAAAAATTGTTTTTTGCTTAACGCATTGAAATTTAATTTATTTGCAGATTTTTTTGTCAAGGACATGGAGAGTGCAAATCTTGATGCCCAACTTTTTTTTTATCAATAAATGAGATTTTTTCAACTTTGTTCTATTTATTTAATAATTTTTTTTTATTTATTTTTAAAAATAAGCATAACTAAGAAAAACAAATAATTTTAACTATTTCACGTAAAAACATAAAAAAATTACTGTCCACCGTCCGTCAACAAAAAAATTAGCGGCAGGATCAATAGTTGCATACCCGGGGCTAGACGCCAGTAAAAATTAGTTTCAAGAAGTCGCTCAACAGTTTAATATATTATAACAAAATATGAAACCACTCATACAACAAAAACATTGCCAGGGAGAAAAAGAAAAAGTAAACTGAAGAAAAGTGAAGAATAACCCGCAGACGAGTACTACAGACTTTGACCAGGTACATTGTTTTTCTACAGTTGTATTTATTTTGTTTGTATATTTATTTTTTTATTTTGTGTGTTTTGTTTTGTTTTTATATGTTTTTTTTATTAGCTTTGTCTACAAAATGTTGTAATTTTTTGACAATAAAGCATATGATTGATTGATTGATTTAGTGAAAAGTTTAGCTAGTGATCATAAAAAGCTTGTTCATGTAACACCCAAAAGAAAATTTTTAAAAAGCCAGGATATACGGTCCAGGGTAGCAAGAAAGAAGCCATTCATAAATAAGAAAAATAGAAATAAACGCATTTAGGCAAAAATATAGAGGATTGGAAAAATGTGGTATTTACAGACGAAACAGAAATTGAATTGTTTGGTAAATCAAAGAAAACTTTAGTGTATAGAAAGTGCGGGGAAGCTTACAATCCCAAAAACTTAATCCCTAGGGTAAAACACGGAGGTGGTTCTGCTCTCCTATGGGCATGGAGTGGGTCAGCTCCATTTTATTGACGGAATTATGGATTGGTTTGTTTATATAGATATATTAAAGAATAATTTAGAGCAAAGTGCAGAGAAAATGGGAAATGGCAACGATTAAGATGACCCAAAGCACACCGCGCGGGTCGTTAAAGAATGGATATTGTATAATGTACCAAAAGGATTGGAAACTACACCCCAATCACCAGACGTTAACCACATTGAACATCTGTGGACTGAAAGAGAGAGTAAAAAAACATAAAATATTAAACAAAGAGGAATTAAAAGCAAATCGATGCCTAATAGGTTGACAGAAATTATAAAATCAAAAGGATATCCCACCCGTTATTAGTCTTTAAATATTTGCTAATTTTCAAAAATACATTTAAGTGGACGAATAAATTTTCTCCTTTGTTTTTTCAGAATTTGTATATTTTTAATATTAAACCCTGTGTTACTAATTTAGGCATACTGTATATATGTTTATAATATAATTATCCAAGAATCTTTTATTGCATAAATTTTAATTCGATTTTCACAAAAGAAATTAAGGTGGCCAAATCATTTTTCTCCCGATTGAATATACCACGACGCGTTTGGAAGTATCTGTACACCTGAACTGAATACCGTTTTATTAGATTATTACCAGTAAAACAAAATAGTTTTATTTAAATTACAACTTCGATGTAAATATTAACTATACTCTATTTCAGAAGTGTATAGAGCAATAAACTGGGGAATTCCGTTCTGTTCGTGGCTACATTTCGTGGTAGTTCATAGGCGCAGGTACTTATAATATTTATGAATTTAATTTTCACGGATTAAATGCCTTTATTTTGAAAGAGATTAAATACTAAATAAATACTTTTAATCCTTTTGTATAGGTACCTATGTTTTAACGCTTTGTAACATGCAAAAATGGGGTCAGGTAATATATACAGACTATAAATACTTTTAAATCATATTTTAAACGTTAGTAGTCACTGCTACGCTGTAGTGTAATCACAATATTATTATCCCAATATTTAAAAAATGGAGGTATTCAGTCTAACGAAAAGATGCACTAAAAATTCTCCACTATCGCTGAGTGAAAAAGTTATTATTTTAAATGTACATGATTGCATAAAACAGGATTACCCTAGTTTTACTGTGCAAGAAATTGTTGAAAAATGTTCTCGAATGAGTGGAATTGGAAAGTCCACCATTTTCAAATTGTTGCGGGAAAGAAAAGTAGCAGGTCAAGTGGAATCTCCCAAGCAAAAGCCAGGACGACCTACAAAAGTCCTTGATGAAAATGCTAAATGTATAATTCGAAGAAAAGTTCACTCTTTTTATTTTAAAAAGGAAATACCCACCCTAGACAAAATTTTAATGGAGCTTGGCCGAGATGACAGTATTCCGTTGATAAGTAGAAAACTTTTATGGAAAACTTTAAAAAATATGGATTTTGCCTGGGAAAAGCATAACCGCAAAGCACTTTTACTGGAGAGCGACGAAATTGTTTGTTGGAGACGACAATACTTGAGAAGTATCAAGCAGTACCGCAGGGAGCAAAAGAAAGTTTTTTATCTTGATGAGACGTGGATTAACGAAGGTTATATAGTCCAAAAAATGTGGCAAGACAAAAATATAACCAGTGCTCGCCAAGCTTTCATAGAAGGCCTGTCTACGGGTATTAAAGTACCTTCGGGAAAAGGAAAAAGACTTATAATCACACATATTGGAAGCGAAGAGGGATTTTTAAAAGAAGGTCTGCTAACCTTTGAGTCGACTCGCACAGGAGATTACCATGAAGACATGAACTCAGACGTTTTCGAGGACTATTTTGGTGAAATGATAAAATTTCTTCCGGCTAATTCGGTGGTGGTTATGGATAACGCAAGCTATCATTCACGGCGAATAGAGAAGACGCCAACTTCAAGTTGGAGAAAGCAAGAAATTATCGATTGGCTGACTGCAAAAGGTATTGCGTTTGAAGCAAATTTGATAAAAAAAGAACTGCTGGCAATAGCAAACTTACACAAAACTCGTTTCATGAAATACGCCGTGGAAGATATAGCCGAAAAATATAATATAACTGTACTGCGCTTACCGCCATATCATTGCGAACTAAATCCTATAGAACTGATATGGGCGCAGGTAAAAGGATTTGTAGCAAGAAAAAACACGACTTTTAAAATGAAAGATGTTAAGCTACTGTTTGATCAAGCCATTACGGAAGCGACACCAGAGAATTGGCGAAAAGCAGTCCAGCATGTAACTAAGCAAGAGGACAAAATGTGGGATCTTGACAACCTCATCGATCAGACAGTCGATCCTTTAATTATAATATCAAGAGGTGATGACAGTTCGTCAGATGACGAAGAAGACTACAATCTATTATAATTTAAAATTGTTATACACTGTTCAAAAAGTGCCAGATCCAAAAGTGACATTTTCAACTGTTTTACTCTACATATTATGTTCAATAAATTTGTGAAAAAAATATATTATTCCATTTAAACAAAAGTAACTTTCTAAAATAAAATAGCATTTAAGTACATTAATTATAAGGTAAAAAACAAGTCCCAGTTGCACGCCTTTGGCGAACCGTTTTCAATGTTTATCAGTGGGTAACAATGGGCAAAACTCATAAATTGACCCAAAACCGGGTGGCACTACCTGCAATCAACGAAAAGAAAGAATTTTACATTGAAACTAATACCCAACTAAGGTAGTGGCATAAAATATTGGTGGATCACCAGGTACCACTTTTGCATACCTAATGAGGTTTTATTGCTCTACACACTTCTGAAATAGAGTATAATAAATTAATCCAAAATATTACACTGGCGCAGCCGGTAGGATCAAGATAACTTAACTTTTTCCAAGCAATTCACTAATGAATTCATTGTTTTGCTACCATAAACAAAACTTCCATTTAATCTTTATTATTATATAGGTATACATAGAATGTTGATTAAATAATTAAATATGTTAAAGGGTTACAGGGTTTCTACAGGGGTAAACAGAACATCTAAAGCGGACGACAAAAATACCTTTTTTCAGGGCCACGGTGGACATTTTGATAGCGGGACGAGAACCTAAACAATAAGGGAGCATAAATAAATCATTATTCGGCAAAACCGAAGCACGAAAGCAAAACATCGAAAATGCTTAAATCTGATGCTCAATCACATGCCGGTGCATTGCGCGATGCAAATTGCTTACCTCGGTGCGATATCGTTGCCGATCACGTAACGATAAGCGATATTCGGGGGCGATAAGCTCTTCATCGAAAACACTTCGATTATCAGATCTTTCCGCAGTTTTTTCCTTCGTTCTGTGACGATCCATTCCGGTTGAGCGACACTCCCGCTATATTTGATTGTAACTGACGCGAATTCAATTTCCAGCTCTTGCGTTTGGAACATTTGATGGCCGTTTAAGAGGTAACGACCAGTTTCACCATCCTTTAGGGCTACAAATAACCTTTAAGACTCTAAATTTGTATATTTTAAAAAGTTTCTTACCCAAATAGTTTTCGTCTTGTCCGAAACTGTGTTGGGTTATGTTTAAGTTTAAACTGCCCTTAGGGATCCTAATTACCCTGTTGTAACTCACTTGTTCCGCCCGTCTGTTGTATGTGCCGGTCATCACTCTACAGCTGCTATTGTCTCCTCCACACTCACCGCATTCGTCTAAATTGAATATATTAGAAATAAATCTGTAACTTGGTTATTTTAAATGGGACACTCTGTATGAGGATATTTTTGGATTCTATGTAAAATAACAAAGAATTTAATAAAAAATTAGTTCTTATTGTGATATTATTGTGATTAGTTCTTATTGTGATTATATGTATTTATTAGTGTATAAGTGATTTGACATATCGTACACTTATTCTCTAAACAATTTATAACTGGACACTTATTTCAGCGTTTATTAACTTTTTTAGTATTTTTTTTAAATATTAAAAATAATATTAATATGTTTATTTAGCAAATTTGCTACATATACAGGGTGTCCTGGTTCATGTGGGAAATCTCTCGGATCCAGGTAGAACATCGAAAAATAATACCGAACGTTCCTACAGGCCTTCTTTACGAATATACAGCCTCCTAAAGGACGCTGCTGGAAATTGGTTTTTCATAAATTACTTTTAAACTACCTGGTAGAATTTAATAAAAATTTTAGGTGATGAACACTATTAGGGACCTCTTAAAATGACATCCTTAAAATACATTTCCCTTTTTTACTTTACCAGGGGCGGACTAGGTTGTACACTTTAATGCGTATATTTTTAACACCCTATATGTTTTTAAAAAAATGAATTTGGATACCTTGAACCCTAGGCTAAAAAAAGGTACTCATGTTCATTATCGATAAAGTGAACCATTTTGGAGAAAAAACAAAAATAAACGAGCCAATGTTTTTTTTTTCTTTTTTTAAATGAGATAAGTACGCTAGTTATTTAAAGAACAGAGAACTTAAAAAAATATAAAAAACCATACCGTGTGACCCATCAAATTGCTTAGAATTTCATGTAGAATCCATTAATTTAATTTTATTTATTTATTTTATTTTTATTTTATTTTCTTTTAATTACACCACTCCACAGAAAAAATTCCAATTATTGAGTGGGGGAAAAAAATACAATATTATACAAATTACAATCCAAAACTAGAGAAAAAAAAGAATACATTATTAATAGCAATAGTTTCCTACAATATTATACAATACTTGAATAAAAAATAATTTTGTTTATGTCTACTATCTAGGAAAAGCGTACTCTTTTAATTTCGGACAAACTGCAGTTGAATATGTTACATTGATCCTGAACAGAATTAAAGGTGCCACATGCTCTACGCATTGGAGAATATTTACAAATATTCGTTCTAGGTCTAGATAGGTAAAATGTGTCAGAATTTCTAGATGATATGCGGGGCACATGAAGATTTACATGTTGTAATAAGTCTGGCGAATCAATTTTATTATTAAGAAGTTTAAATAAAAATTTCAGATCAGCAGATTTTCGCCTCTTCTCAAGACTACTAAAGGAGTACCTTTCTAGTAGGCGTTGATGTGAAAAACCAATTTCTGGGTACACTCCGTCACATTTATATGAAAGGAACTTTAAGAATTTACGCTGAACATTTTCTAGTTCATGTATATGATTCATATAAAATGGTGACCACACAGAAGAAGCATATTCCAGTATTGATCTCACATAAGAAAAATACAAAATTTTAAGACTAAAGATATTATTAAAGCTATGTGCGTTCCTAATGACAAAACCCAGCATTCTGTAGCTCCGATTAACAATGTCCTGAATGTGTGGCTGAAAGGAAAGAGTGCTGTCGAATGTCACCCCCAAATCCTTGAACTCCGTTGATCTCGGGACAGTCTCACTGTCCATAGTATAGTCATACATAATCAGGTTTTTCTTCAAAGAGTAAGAAATAACTTTACACTTGGCAGCATTAAGAGGAAGATTGTTATTTTTGCACCATGCATTGAGGAGATTAATATTATTTTGCAATTCCATACAATCTGAGATACTATTGATGCCATATTTGACAATTTGTATCATCCGATTATAACAAACTATTTACAGTGAGCTGTTCCGATATACTATTAAGAAATGTGTTGAAGAAGAGCGGCCCCAATATGGAGCCCTGTGGAACTCCAGACGTTGCAACTATCTGAGCCGAACTACGGCCATAACATTCCACGTGCTGAAGACGACCCGTAAGATAAGAGCTAAAAAAGTGTATTAGGTGAGAAGAAAAACCGTAGTTTTGGTCAAGATTATTTAGAAGAATACCATGATCCAGACGGTCAAAAGCCTTCGAGAAGTCTGTATAAATAACGTCAACCTGTGACCTGGCATTTATTGACTCAGATATATGTTCTGTAAGACAAACTAAGTTTGTGGTGGTAGATCTACCTTTCATAAATCCATGTTGACGATGATCTATAAGACCCCTCATTAAAGGAAATAAGGCCGAATGAAGAACACGTTCAAAACATTTAGAAAAGTTGTTGATTATTGTAATTGGCCGATAGTTCTCGATGAGATTTTTATCATTTTTTTTGTGTACTGGAATTATCTTTGATGACTTCCAGAGGTTCGGGAAACATTCTTGTTTTAGAGCCAAATTAAAGAGAACTGTTAACGGTTTAGCAAAAATACAAGCACAATCATATAAGAGAAAAGCTGGTATTTTATCAGGGCCAACTATTGATTTTGGCTTGATAGTCTTTAAGGCCAGTAAAACATCATTTTCAGTGAAATCAGACAAAATTATGGACTGTACATAAGGCTTTTGAGTTATATCAACATTATTTTGCGGCGATTCACCAGTAGTGTAAGAACTCTGGAAGTAATCGGCAAATGCATTGGCAATACCCTGAGGGCTACTTAACAGCTCTCTTCTCTGATCAAACATAGATTGTGGTAACGAGCTATTTTCTTTTGAGTTCTGAATTAACTAAGGTTTTAATTTTAACTCATCTTCAAGCCCTCTACAATATTGCTTATAAGACAGATCAATATCTCTTTTAATCTTAGAACGTAATTCTTTAAATCTGGCTAAATCTTGAAGATGACCAAAACGTTTAAATTTTTTCCACTTGTTATGTTTTTCTTTTAGGGATTTCATTATCTCTGCGGTAAACCATGGCGGATAGGTTCGTGTTCATTTTACAGTTTTTGGAACAAGCTCATTAAGACAGGAATAAATTTTTTGATAAAAGAGCTTCAGCGCATTATTGACATCCCCAGCGACTCCCAAATCACTCCAATCAATTCCGAGGAAGCTATCATATAAAACTCTAAGATCAGCTCTCTTAAAATTATAGAAAATATTTTGTACTTTACAAGTATTACATTTCTTGCTCTTGACGTCATTAATTCTTATGAGTAAAGATGGATGAACTGCTTCCTCCTCCACCAAAGAATCAGAGCAACCCTCCACCGTGCAAAGCTCAGAATCAGACGAAATGACAAGATCCAATATCCTACCTTGAGAATTCCTAATAGAATTAATTTGATGCCAGTCGAAAAATTCCAAGAGGTGAATAAACTGACTTAGTCTACTGGATGAGGCAGAATTAACTGAATAAGAAGTAAACTCGGGGATATTAAAGTCACCCAAAACAAGTACTCTTTGATTATATAAATAGGTTAGAGTAGATAAATATTCAAAAATATCTTCATATATTTGGGTGTATAGAGTGCCCAATATAATATAACCACATTCACCCTAAAATCAATTGAACAACTTACCGAACGCAGCTTTCGAATTCAACTTGTTATCACATCCGCCAGGTTTGCACACACCGTTGACGCAAATACCGAAATTATCCGGTCCGCATTTGGTGCCATCTTTCGCCTTATTTCGCAAATCGTACGTCTGACCTCCCTGTTCCGCCTTGCAGATTAGCCTACAATAATCTTCCGATTCAGAGGATTTCGAATAAAGTGCTAAAAAACAACAATCTATTCTATAACAATAAATAAATAAATTAATCAATTAAAATTTTTACATTTATTCGGTGTGGCGGGTATCCAGCGTACGCTCCTGTCCAATCCCTGATATCCCCTGGGATCCCCGTTGAATTCGGCACACTGGACCGCTCTGAAATTGACGTGATAACAAAGAGATTTTTTTTTTAATAACATTTCTTGGATGTGAGTATGTCATATGTTTACTGTTTTATTTGGTCATTTATTACTATATATATATATATATAAAATAAAATAAGAAGAATTGAAAGAAGGCAATGAGTAACTCAAAAACTATAATAATTTCAAAAGTACTAACAAACAGTACAAAGTGCGTTGATTAGGTAAAATTGGCTTTCAACATGATGCTCAATTCGTTGATATCATCGTTTATTTTTAAACTTTTTGAAGTTGTCGATTTACTTCAATGTACCGGACTAATTAAGTCCACGCCTTCATTTAAAATTAACAAAGTTAAACCTTGGCAGATTAAGAATGACCTTATATCTAACATTATATTTATTAAAATAACTTACTTTGGAGAGTTAATGTTAATTGATTAAAAGTGCAAAAAGATTTTACCTAAAACTGGGCTCGTTTTCGTCACAGTTTTCGGTGTTGCAGGACATGTACTGGACGCTGTCTCCTATGCAGTAGTTCCCTCCATTTTCGGGTACTGGGGAGTCGCAGTACCTCACTGATTTTTTGATGCCTCCTCCGCAGGTTCTGCTACAAGGGCCCCAACTATAGAAAAAATTGTTTTATGATTATGGTATCGTGAGGTCTGGTCACCTTTATCAAATAAACATTTGTTTGTATGTTGCATGATTTAGAGGAATCGCAAAGACTGGGAAGTTATACAGCACATAAGAAGTTACTAATTAAATATAAAAATTTTACGTAAACGTGCCAAAGAAAATCAACCTAACTGGTAAGGGGATTTTGCTTCCAATGATCTTTTATTAAGCAATTCCCCTTAAAAATTCCTTCGATATCTCTTTTATCTATCCAAAGACTTCGTTAGTAGGAAAAATAGGGTAAATGAGATAGTTATTGGCCCTTTAAGACCTTTTTTAGTTTAGTGTCAAATATCTAATATTTGTAGAGGGTAAAAATGGTTATACGCATTTAAAATTAAAAATTAAAGTATTTTTCTTTGATATTTTATAATTTTTTTAATCATAATATACAAATAGAGACAAAAAAAACAACATATTTAAATAAGATACCCAAATCATAGTCATTGGCCTTTTCACTATAGTCATTGGCCATATGCAAATTAGTTATTGGCCTTATTTTACTTACCGTTCCCATAGCCTTAGCAACCAGTTATTACCCACCCCGAGGTAAAAAAGGATTCGATGAGCAATTAAAAACATCAAGTCGCACAAAAACAAATCTTTATTTCTAAGTTTGTATAAATTTTTAGGCAAGTTTGGCATGTAAATATATTTGAATTTGACCTATGCATATTATGCTTTTTGATACAAATAAGGTGATAGGTCCTACTGCAATGATTACACTTAACACTAGCTTTTGAAAACGTTAAGTTACACGTGCATGAAAAGCAAATCCCTTCATTTAGAATATTTTTGATAAATTTGAGCTCATTTTCGACTTCCATTAAATCACCTGCTTCATGAATATTTTCTTGATCGTTAAAATGGTCATCACTTTTTTCAGAAATGTCTCTAAATTGTAGTTTTCTTGTGACACGCTGCAGTTTATCCTCCTCTAGCTGTGGCTGTAGTATATGCTGTGATAAAATGTTCACCTTTGGTGATTTTTGTAAAGGTTTCTCAAGTCTAAGGGTTAATTTATTTATGAAAAGCTCTTCTCGTGGTGGTTGTTGAGTACTAACAATGGTATTTTCAACCTTCATCTTTTTTAAGCATTTCTGTTCACTTTGCCCTCTTCCGTTTTTGTTTTTAAGCGCTTCCTTTTTTTTAGCAGCTTTTTTTAATTCGTTTTCTTGTTTTTTCTTTTCCTTTTCATTAAGTTTTTCTCGTTCACTAATTAGTTTTTTAATTTTTTTTCCTTCTTTCTATTTTCCTTTTCACGAAGCTCGATCTGTTTCTTTAGTTCTTTATCATCATGAAACTTTTTCCATGATGACGACGACAAAATAAAAGATACTTTTTCTGAAGTTTTTTTCCCTTTCCTTTGACGCGTATTAGGGTAGTATAAATATTTATCTAGAGTGGTTTTGTCTGGAAATTGTACAATGTTTTCTTTAGGATCATCCATAGTTAAATCATTAAGAATATCTAAAGGTATATCTGCCTTATTAATTTCTTTGAAATTGTCCACGGTGATTTCATCTAATAAAAGGTCTTCAAAATCAAACTCTTCGTTATTGTCTTTAACAGTTTCTTTAGAATTATTAAGATTCCCATCTTTAGGATCATCCATTAAATTTTCTTCAGGATAAACTATAACTTCATGCCAAACACCCTCTTGTTCTATAATAGTAGGCAAAGTCTGGATATCTATTTCGGACATAGATATTTCAGACATGTAATTTTCAGTATTTTCCAGTCGAATAGGATCATAACTTGCTATTTCACTTGCTTTATCTTCTTTTGGAATAGTTTGTGTAGCACTTTCTTTTTCTATTTCTTGTTCAGTCTCCCCGGATGTTAGTACTTGATTTATTTCTGTTTGTACATTTTCGGCTACGTCATTTAATGCACAATATTTTTTTTTACGTTTTGATATTCATTCCATAGATTATATAAAATATTATCATCATTTGTATTAAAAATTCCATCAGTATTTTTTGTGAGTAGATCAATTTTTGTTTGGCCAATAATTTCTTTAAATCTTCTAAAGTTTATAGTTTTTTCGTCATTGTTTGTTGGAGCACTGGATGTTGTATTGTTTTTCCCCAAACATTTATTAAAGTCAATTGAGTTAGGATTCCATGGAAACAACCCGCATGCTTTAAATACCGGACGAACTGAATTTGAAATGACAACGCTCAATAATCCTGCAAACTCTTTTTTTGTCAATTCTTCAGTTGGATTAGTTCTACGCCATTCTAAGACCCCCTTTCTCCAGCCATCCTTTAAAGGTTTAAACGTTGATACATCCGCTGGCTGGAGAATGCGGGTTGCATTAGGGTAGAGAGAAATGAGAATAATTTCCAGGTTACTACACAACTGTGTTTTATGACCGTCGACGAAGAGTATTACCGGAAAATTAATGCCTACTTTTTTTAAATGCTTATAGAAACTATTGGCTACATATTCGTAGAAAATTTCTGTTTTCATCCAGCCTGTCTCACTAGTTGCGAATGTAAATCCATCAGGAACAGAATCACCGATTTCTTTACGAAATCTTTTATCTGGATATATCAATGGTGGAGCATAACTTCCCGCAGCACTAAAAGTAAAGAGCACGGTAAGAGTTGTTTTTGCTTTACCCGATTCTTCCTCATATAGGTTTTTGGTGCCCCTGGACACGATTACTTTTTTATTTTGGGGGCATAGTTGAAAATTCGTCTCATCGGCATTAAACAGTCGCTCGGGATGCTGAAGCACTTCGATGTATCCTTTTTCATTTAAATAAGAATAAATACCATCAAACCAAGATCTTATATCACTCTCGCTAACGTTGGATGATGCAGCAGATACTCCTTCAGTTTTTCGGACCGTCAACTCTGGGTGTCTTTTCATAAAAGCTTTATACCATCCATCTCCTGGCAGGTTACCTTTGAATGGATTTTCTCGAGGTGATTCAACGAGAAATTGTTTCACTGAAATTTGGATTTCTACGCGGGAATCCTTTTTTTTGGCACTCTTTAATCCAGTTCACCAAAATGACCTCCTCATTGGTTGTTAGAATGGGAGATTTGGAAAACTTATCTGACAGCCTAAATTGCAAAGTAGCTCTGGGAATGTTGTACTTTCTACAAGCCTCTCTTTTGGGCATTCCATTATTTACTTCCTGAAGAGCTTTATTTAAACTATCTTCCGAATACCTTTTAATATATGATTCTTGATTGGCATTCTAGAATTTAAAAAAAATGACAATAACAACTATAAAAAATATATATAAGGTTTTAATTATGTATATTATATTATTATTATTATTATTATTATTATTATTATTATTATTATTAAAATAGTTATTCTTGTTGCTATTTTTAACAAATTATGCCAAAAATGTGGCTTAAGAAAAATTGTGTAAACTCATCAAAATGCTATTTACACAATTATTGGCCGCAGGGCCAATAACTATCTACCCTATACATTTTACGAATACAGTAATTGGCCCTCTTAATTTTTAGTAAAAAGAGCATGTTTTTAATCCTTTTTGCTAAAAAAAAATAATTTAAAATCCCACTAAATGATTTACAAGTGAATGTTAACCGAAAAAGATGATATTGTCAAGAAAAACTATAAATAAAGATTAGCTCTAACTTACCTGTTTCAAGAAAAATGGACACAAATTCACTTTAGCAAAACACGTTCTCTCTCTAACAGCTGTTAAACAACAACTAAACGATGATATATCCGGAAGCTTTACATTTCCTTAAAGGATGGATCACACTATGCAAATCAAAAAAGACCGTTAAAGGTTTATTTACACAGCACTAAATAGAAATATTATAAAAACTGCGGGCCAATAACTGTCAGGGGGCCAACAACTATCACGTTTACCCTAGGTGAAAAGTCAATTTTTTGCACTATAAAGAACATTCGTTATTTAAATTGAGCACTTTGCTCTTCTGGCTTGGATGACACTTTGGTTTTGCCTAATTTGCTCGGGTGCCGAAATCAATAGCAGAATGCTTAGACGCAAAATACAATTAAATCATACCTTTCTTGTCACTATAAGCAGTAAGATAAGTAATTAAAGCAGTGAGCTATTCTTTTTAGATTTTCATTTTTTTTTCAAAGCAATATACCACCAATCCTTAGTTTTAGGTTTCTTACCAACATGCTCATAACTCAAAAACCAAGAAAATTAGAGAGTTGAAAATTTGTATAAATGTTCTTTAATTAAAATAATTAGTCACATATTTCAGCGTTTTTTAAAAGGTTTACACGGAGGAGAGAAAAAAAAATTTTTTTGAAAAAAAAACGAATTTTGTTCATAACTCAAAAATTAGGAAAGTTGGAAAATTGAAAATTTTTTATGAATATTATTCAACTAAAATGATTAAAATGATAGATTGAGATGAGAAAACATTTTTTTTTGAAAATATCTTATTTTTTTGTTAAGAAAGTTAAAGAGTTGAAAATTTGTACAAATGTTCTTTGACTAAAATGATTAGACACGTATTTCAGCGTTATTTGAAAATCTGAAAGGGGATGAAAAAAATTTTTTTTTTGAAAAAATCGATTTTTTTTCCATGTTTCCAAGTCCCATCAATATGCCCATAACTCAAAAACCAAGAAAGTTAGAGAGTTGAAAATTCATACAAATATTCTTCAATTAAAATGATTAGACACCTATTTCAGCGTTATTTGAAAAATTGACAGGGAGATAAGAAAACATTTGTTTTTTGAAAAAATCGAATTTTAAAAAAAATATATCAACATGGTCATAACTCAAAAGCCAAGAAAGTTAGAGAGTTGAAAATTTGTATAAAAATTCTTTAAATAAAATGATTAGACACCTATTTTAGCGTTTTTTGAAAAATCTGACAGGGAGATGAAAAAACATTTTTTTTTGAAAAAAATCGATTTTTTTTCAAAAAAACTCATCAACATGCCCATAACTCAAAAACCAAGAAAGTTAGAGAGTTGAAAATTCGTACAAATATTCTTCAATTAAAATGATTAGACACCTATTTTAGTGTTTTTTGAAAAATGTACAGGGAGATTAAATAAAAACATTTTTTGAAAAAATCGATTTTTTTTCAAAAACATCCCATTAGCATGCTCATAACTCAAAAACCAAGAAAGTTAGAAAGCTGAAAATTTGTAAAAATATTCTTTAATTAAAATAATTAGACACGTATTTCAGCGTTATTTGAAAATCTAACAGGGAGATGAGAAAACATTTTTTTAAAATCGAATTTTTCTCAAAAAAACCCATCAACATGCCCATAACTCAAAAACCAAAAAATTTCGAGAGTTGAAACTTTGTACAAATATTCTTCAATTAAAATGATTAGACACGTATTTCAGCGTTATTTGAAAATCTGACAGGGAGATGAAAAAAAATTTTTTTTTGAAAAAATCGATTTTTTTTCCATGTTTCCAAGTCCCATCAATATGCCCATAACTCAAAAACCAAGAAAGTTAGAGAGTTGAAAATTCATACAAATATTCTTCAATTAAAATGATTAGGCACCTATTTCAGCGTTATTTGAAAAATTGACAGGGAGATAAGAAAACATTTGTTTTTTGAAAAAATCGAATTTTAAAAAAAAAATATCAACATGGTCATAACTCAAAAGCCAAGAAAGTTAGAGAGTTGAAAATTTGTATAAAAATTCTTTAAATAAAATGATTAGACACCTATTTTAGCGTTTTTTGAAAAATCTGACAGGGAGATGAAAAAACATTTTTTTTTGAAAAAAATCGATTTTTTTTCAAAAAAACTCATCAACATGCCCATAACTCAAAAACCAAGAAAGTTAGAGAGTTGAAAATTCGTACAAATATTCTTCAATTAAAATGATTAGACACCTATTTTAGTGTTTTTTGAAAAATGTACAGGGAGATTAAATAAAAACATTTTTTGAAAAAATCGATTTTTTTTCAAAAACATCCCATTAGCATGCTCATAACTCAAAAACCAAGAAAGTTAGAAAGCTGAAAATTTGTACAAATATTCTTCAATTAAAATAATTAGACACGTATTTCAGCGTTATTTGAAAATCTAACAGGGAGATGAGAAAACATTTTTTTAAAATCGAATTTTTCTCAAAAAAACCCATCAACATGCCCATAACTCAAAAACCAAAAAATTTCGAGAGTTGAAACTTTGTACAAATATTCTTCAATTAAAATAATTAGACACGTATTTCAGCGTTATTTGAAAATCTAACAGGGAGATGAGAAAACATTTTTTTTTGAAAAAATCTTATTTTTTTGTTAAGAAAGTTAAAGAGTTAAAAATTTGTACAAATGTTCTTTGACTAAAATGATTAGACACGTATTTCAGCGTTATTTGAAAATCTGACAGGGAGATGAAAAAAATTTTTTTTTTGAAAAAATCGATTTTTTTTCCATGTTTCCAAGTCCCATCAATATGCCCATAACTCAAAAACCAAGAAAGTTAGAGAGTTGAAAATTCATACAAATATTCTTCAATTAAAATGATTAGGCACCTATTTCAGCGTTATTTGAAAAATTGACAGGGAGATAAGAAAACATTTGTTTTTTGAAAAAATCGAATTTTAAAAAAAAAATATCAACATGGTCATAACTCAAAAGCCAAGAAAGTTAGAGAGTTGAAAATTTGTATAAAAATTCTTTAAATAAAATGATTAGACACCTATTTTAGCGTTTTTTGAAAAATCTGACAGGGAGATGAAAAAACATTTTTCTTTGAAAAAAATCGATTTTTTTTCAAAAAAACTCATCAACATGCCCATAACTCAAAAACCAAGAAAGTTAGAGAGTTGAAAATTCGTACAAATATTCTTCAATTAAAATGATTAGACACCTATTTTAGTGTTTTTTGAAAAATGTACAGGGAGATTAAATAAAAACATTTTTTGAAAAAATCGATTTTTTTTCAAAAACATCCCATTAGCATGCTCATAACTCAAAAACCAAGAAAGTTAGAAAGCTGAAAATTTGTACAAATATTCTTTAATTAAAATAATTAGACACGTATTTCAGCGTTATTTGAAAATCTAACAGGGAGATGAGAAAACATTTTTTTAAAATCGAATTTTTCTCAAAAAAAACCCATCAACATGCCCATAACTCAAAAACCAAAAAATTTCGAGAGTTGAAACTTTGTACAAATATTCTTCAATTAAAATGATTAGACACGTATTTCAGCGTTATTTGAAAATCTGACAGGGAGATGAAAAAAAATTTTTTTTTGAAAAAATCGATTTTTTTTCCATGTTTCCAAGTCCCATCAATATGCCCATAACTCAAAAACCAAGAAAGTTAGAGAGTTGAAAATTCATACAAATATTCTTCAATTAAAATGATTAGACACCTATTTCAGCGTTATTTGAAAAATTGACAGAGAGATAAGAAAACATTTGTTTTTTGAAAAAATCGAATTTTAAAAAAAAAATATCAACATGGTCATAACTCAAAAGCCAAGAAAGTTAGAGAGTTGAAAATTTGTATAAAAATTCTTTAAATAAAATGATTAGACACCTATTTTAGCGTTTTTTGAAAAATCTGACAGGGAGATGAAAAAACATTTTTTTTTTGAAAAAATCGAATTTAAAAAAAAAAATATCAACATGGTCATAACTCAAAAGCCAAGAAAGTTAGAGAGTTGAAAATTTGTATAAAAATTCTTTAAATAAAATGATTAGACACCTATTTTAGCGTTTTTTGAAAAATCTGACAGGGAGATGAAAAAACATTTTTTTTTTGAAAAAAATCGATTTTTTTTCAAAAAAACTCATCAACATGCCCATAACTCAAAAACCAAGAAAGTTAGAGAGTTGAAAATTCGTACAAATATTCTTCAATTAAAATGATTAGACACCTATTTTAGTGTTTTTTGAAAAATGTACAGGGAGATTAAATAAAAACATTTTTTGAAAAAATCGATTTTTTTTCAAAAACATCCCATTAGCATGCTCATAACTCAAAAACCAAGAAAGTTAGAAAGCTGAAAATTTGTACAAATATTCTTCAATTAAAATAATTAGACACGTATTTCAGCGTTATTTGAAAATCTAACAGGGAGATGAGAAAACATTTTTTTTAAATCGAATTTTTCTCAAAAAAACCCATAACTCAAAAACCAAAAAACTTAGAGAGTTGAAACTTTGCACAAATATTCTTCAATTAAAATAATTAGACACGTATTGCAGCGTTATTTGAAAATCTAACAGGGAGATGAGAAAACATTTTTTTTTTAAATCGAATTTTTCTCAAAAAAACCCATAACTCAAAAACCAAAAAACTTAGAGAGTTGAAAATTTGCAAAAATATTCTTCAATTAAAATAATTAGACACGTATTTCAGCGTTATTTGAAAATCTAACAGGGAGATGAGAAAACATTTTTTTTTAAATCGAATTTTTCTCAAAAAAACCCATAACTCAAAAACCAAAAAACTTAGAGAGTTTAAACTTTGCAAAAATATTCTTCAATAAAAATAATTAGACACGTATTTCAGCGTTATTTGAAACTCTAACAGGGAGATGAGAAAACATTTTTTTTAAATCGAATTTTTCTCAAAAAAACCCATCAACATGCCCATAACTCAAAAACCAAAAAACTTAGAGAGTTGAAAATTTGTAGAGATATTCTTCAATTAAAATATTTCGACACCTACTAGAGCGTTTTTTTTTTAATATACAGGAAAATGAAAACAATTTTTTTTTTTAGAAAAATGTGTTTTGTTTCATTACTACTTAACTCTATACAGGGTGTCCAAGATAAGGATCCTAAGCATGGGGATCTCGGTACCTGTTGGAGATACAGCTTCGGTTAAATTAGGAAAAAGTTGTGCACTTTGAAGCGTATTTACATGCCGTTGAGAAACTTCAAATATTTCCATGTTTGGAAAAAACGGAAATTTGCCAATATCGATTTTATTTTTTCCTGGCTTTATTTTAAAAGATATCAAAAAACTATTGACACTTTCTCATTGACACTTTTGATGTAGTACGTGATGGCGCTATTAAATTTTATATCCGACGTTTCGTTTTCGAAAAACCATCATCAACTTAATTTTTTTATATGGCACGAAAAGAAAGTACACCCTGTATCTGATTCCATTTTTTATTACAAATTCAATGATGTATCACATGTCACATTTTTTTTGTTAGTTGAAAGGAAAAATGCAAATTTTCTATTTTTTTAGCATAATTTTTAAGTAAGCTTTGGAAACAAATGCTTTGACGTATGTAAATACCTGTTACCGAGTCTGTCATATTTTTCTTAATATCTATTTAGAGAGTGATGAAGCTAAATGAAGCATTGATTTGCATTGTACATTGTACTACTTATAAATAAAAAAATGTAATCAGTAATAGACAAATGTTTTATGATTTTTCTAACGATATGCAACAAATAATGAATACATTTTAAAAATAACGAAAAAAGCAAATAAATTAACGCATTTTATAAATTTAATTTAAAACAGGTGTTCAAACAGGTTTCCGTTATTTTCTAGACATAAGTATGATCTTCTTACAGTACCAGTTAAAACATCACGCAATATCTCTGGCGTAATACTTTGAAAAGCGGCCGTCACACATTCTCGTAACTCCTGCTCAGTTCCAAAAGAATGTTGATAGACTCGGTTTTTAATAAATCCCCAAAGGAAGAAGTCCAAAGGGGTTACGTCCGGGGATCGCGCTGGCCAAGACACTTCACTGGAGGTTCCAATCCACTTTTCAGGAAAACGCTGTAAAAGGTACTGTCGAACTTGCCCAGAATTATGTGCAGAAGCCTCGTCTTGTTGAAACTAACAGCTATTGACTTGTGCCAGAGGTAAATCATCTAATCAGTCTTCTAAATCATTTTGCAATAAATTAAGATATCGTTCTGCTATTAATGAATAATGGTAAATAAATAGACCTAGTATTTTGGTTCCTAAAATTCCACACCACATATTAAACCCAAAACGTTGTTGATGTCTAGATATTTTTTTAATACGCGGATTTTGTTGGCCCCAGTAATGTCTATTGCGGCGGTTAAAAATACCATTATTAGTGACCATACTTTCGTCGGACCATATTATTTTTGATGGAAAATTAAAATCCTTTTCACAGGCACAAAAATGCCGACGTCGTTCGAAATCTCCAGGTTTAAGTCCTTGGCAAATTCTAAATTTGTAGGGGTGCTATCTGTTTTTACGTAAAATAAACTGAGCTGTAGATTTGGCCACTCCTACATTTTTTTCAATTTGCCTGGTTGATATCTCGGGGTTTTCAATAACTGCTTGTAAAACATTATTTTGAGTTTCTTCAAGAGATTCCTTTTTTCGAGATAAAACAGGCTTTTTAAACGAACCATATTCTTTTAAATTTCGAGCCAACTCTAAGAAAATGGATTTACATGGTTGCTTTCTATCTGGAAATTTATTAAGATACATTGCTGCTGTATTTACACTATTTTTGTAGCACAACAGCATGTCAAACTTCTCTTCATGACTATAATGACCACCAGGCATATTTGAGGATAATGACACAATTTTAGCAATAATAATGACAACAGTAAATAATAATAACAATAATTACTCAATAAACAACACCTCGACAATCACGGTAACAACAACGGCAATTAATATTTAATAAAAAATATGTGACAGGGTAAAAGGTATTTACGTCAAAGTGTCAAAGCATTTGTTTCCAAAGCCTACTTAATAATATGTTTAAAAAAACTAACAAAAAAATGTGGCATGTGATACATCGTTGAATTTGTAATAAAAAATGGAATCAGATACAGGGTGTACTTTCTTTTCGCGCCATATAAAACGTCGGATATAAAATTTAAAAGCGCCATCACGTACTACTTCAAAAGTGTCAATGAGAAAGTGTCAATAGTTTTTTGATATCTTTTAAAATAAAGCCAGGAAAAAATAAAATCGATATTGGCAAATTTCCGTTTTTTCCAAATATCTCAGCAGGCCATGGAAATTTTTAAAGTTTCTCAACGGCATGTAAATACGCTTCAAAGTGCACAACTTTTTCCTAATTTAACCGAAGCTGTATCTCCAACAGGTACCGAGATCCCCATGCTTAGGATTCTTTTCTTGGACACCCTGTATATGCCTTAATCTACATAAATATTATAACATATATAAGTTAAGTATCTAAAAATTTTCCTAATTTCCATATATAGGATTATGTGTATCTATTTTCAGTTGCTTAAAATACACTTATCCAAGAAGATGGGTATTAAATGATTAACTGGATAGAATAAGTACGATGTCAAGAGTATTGTAACTTCTAAATGTAATTTTAAGAATATCTAAGATACTTACGGTTGCCACGCTCCCCATCCTCCATCAATTTGCATGAATGAGCTGCTGTCTATGGGGGTACATTGACGTTTATAGCACCAACTAACCAAGAAAAAAACGAGAATTTTTATTCCGAAATTATGAATACAAAGGGATATTAAATACCTGGATGGGCCACACTTGGTCCCTTCTGCCCAAGGCGAATGGTGGGTCTGGCATCCCCCACTCGGGGTAGCACACCATAAATACACGCAAGGCACCTAAAATTAATCAATTATTCCCCATAAAATACTGCATCCATAACATACATAAATGCCCTTATCCAAATCCAATTTACAACTGGTATATCCAGCACCTTCCAGTTCGCATTGCTTATCCAGTTCGAAGAACGTGCCAGGCAACGTTGCCGGATCAATCGGGATCTCCTCTCTGGAAGCTGGTTCTAATAAACAGCGAGCCCTGGGTTTCCTATGAAATTATTGTACAATTGTAATTTACTTAAATTCATGAAAAATCTTGTTTTGGGTTATTGACTACGGTTTTATGGAATAATATCGATGCCGTAACTAAATCTAAGTATTCTTGGTGCATCAAAATAAAAGAACACGGAATTCGCACTCCCATCCTTAATTTAAAGCTACAAAAATTAACATCCTTTATGGATACACCGCGCAACTACACTAGTAAGGAAAAATAACCTAATAATACATAAACAGAACAACAAAATGAATTAGTGAAAACTTGAAAGAAAAAAAAACATTACAAATTACTGAGAAAACCTGGAACATTTTAGAAATGACTTAAAATGCCTAAAATAAATGATTTAAATTCATGAACAAATATAAATGCAAATTGCAAGTTGCTGAAAGGGTTTAGAACATATAAGAATTATCTTATCGTATACAGGATGCCTCCGATTAAGTCGGCACTATTGGTATCTTTGTTAATATTTAAGATACAGGGTCGGTTAAATTAGCAAACTAGTAGGATTTTTTCTGTTGATTAAAATGGTGAAAACAGAAAAAAAATTGAACATTGCGTTTTCGAGAAAATGTGAAAAATGTACTTTTGTGGAATCCCCTGTATATTTTTACATAAATCAAAAGATAATAATTTTCTTAATAAAAAAATTATTTACACTAATAGCCTAAACCTAAAAATAACAAAGTTATAGCGATATTAATAATTTTGTCAAATTTAGGCAAGAGGCCAACTGCCTTGCCAACCAACTTGAACTTCCTGACAGCAAAATAAATATATCATTGTTTGAAATAATAAAATGACAGTAGCCGTAGAGATTTTATTAAATTAAGAAATACTGACAGTTACATGTTAGCAAAGTTTGTGATTTTTGTAAAATCTAAATTAGTAAAATGCCTTTTACACATATTGAAAAATGTGATATGTTAGAATATTACCTTGTATGTCGAAAAAATAGTGACACAGCACTAGAAGAGTACCGCCAGAGATTCCAGACTCGTAACTTGCCAAACCGTAGATACTTTTTAATTCTCTACAGAAAATTTAGAAGTAACGAAAACGTGTTTAAAAGAACTAGAAGAAGGAACCAATTTATAGTAAGCGAGGATGTTGAAATTTCTATTTTGGCATATTTTGAAGCTCATATGGAAAACTCAACTAGAGATTTAGCAAGAGCTTACGGTGTGAGCTTAGTAACAATTTGGCGGGTCTTAAAGAAACACAAATTTGTGCCATATAAGTATCGACCAGTACAAACATTGTTGCCTGGCGATAACGAAAGAAGACTTGGTTTTTGCAACTAGTTACGTAATGCATATGAACCTAATGATAATATTTTAAACCGTATAATTTGGAGCGACGAAGCTAATTTTTCAAATAAAGGTATGTTTAACCGTAAAAATGTACACTATTGGTCCCAAGAAAATCTTTTCCTTACTGATCCCAGAAATCCTCAAAATCAATTTAGTATAAACGTTTGGTGCGGCTTAATAGGAAGCCAAGTAATAGGACCTGTGTTTTATGATGGCACTTTGACTGGAAGGAGATCTGTTGATCTCATATTATCTGGAGCGCTGGAAGATTATTTGGATAATGTTAACTTGGAGAGACGGTAATAAATCTATTTTCAACAGGATAGAGCACCTCTTCATAAACTAAATGATGTAAGAATATTACTCAATAGACTGTTTGACGATAAATGGATTGCGACACGTGGCCCGATTCGTTGGCCACCTAGGTCACCAGACCTAACCCCTCTAGATTTTTATTTTTGGGGTTACATAAAAAATGAAGTGTATAAAAAAAATACAGAACCGTTGATGAACTTCAAACACATATTAGGCAAATAATTGGATCAATAGATAAAGATCAATCTTAAAAGCTACAAGAAGTGTGCTCAGAAATGTATTGAACAAGATGGCGATGTTTTTGCTCATTTATTGTAAATTAGTAGTTTTACTTGATGTTATTTATTTCAAAGCCAACTCGCCTAAATTTGACAAAATTATTAATATCGCTATAACTTTGTTATTTTTAGGTTTAGGCTATTAGTGTTAATAAACTTTTTTAATAAGAAAATTATTATTTTTTGATTTATGTGAAAATACACAGTAGATACCATTTAACAAAAGTATATTTTTCACATTTTCTCGAAAATGCGATGTTCAATTTTTTTTCTGTTTTCACCATTTTAATCAACAGAAAAAATCCTACTAGTTTGCTAATTTAGCCGACCCTGTATCTTACATATTAACAAAGATACCAATACTGCCGACTTAATCGGAGGCACCCTGTATAGAAGGTATAAAATATTACTTTAGATAGGGTCAAAGGAGGAGAGATGGACCATATTTTAAAAAATTAAACGCGCTTCTTTAATAAAAAAAAAAACAAAATTGGAAAAAATATATATAACATAACATTGGTATTTCTTTTGGTATAATTAGGAATTAAAAATATTAATTCTAGGCACTAAAAAATATACATAATGACAGGTATGCCATTGGTCCATCTATCCTGCTCTGTGGAGATGAGATGGACCACTAGGGGTAGGATAGACGGACCATGCTATACTTTCTTTTTTTTGGTGGCTACAGTATTTCCACACTTATTGCAAAGATTAACGAAGCCAGAACAAGTTTCATGTAACCAACGTTTACAAATGATACATTGCAGTCATTCGTCTTTTTTAGACGTTTGGTTATAGTCCTCCTTGCAACCGACACATTCATTTTCTAAGTCACTAAAGTTTTCTTCACGAGTGGAACTGTCATCAAGAGTAACGTCATCTTCAGACACTGAAGATTCACTCACCTTTCTCTTACTTTTTAATTTTCTTACAGGTTTTACGTTCTTTTTGAGTTGTGCATCTTTCTTATTTTTTATAAATTCCTTAGCTGTTATCTCTCCGGATATTTTTTTACGAACTCTTTTCAATGCTGCAGATAAAACAGGTACAGGCGTTACTTCATCAAGAGCCTTTCCGGGAGTTATATCTTCATCAGGTACTGATGACTTGTTAGGGTTGATGGGTAAGGCTTTTAGATTTTGAATTCCAGAGGGGCCTGGTTGAGGAGACTCAGCTCTAACTGATAAGTTATCCATCTGGACCGTCTATAATGTGTCTGTTTCAGGACTTTCAAGGGGCGTCTGTGTTAAAAAAAGCATATTCCGGGATAATTAACGGATTAAATGGATAAATCCCAGTGGATTTAAATGCAGAGGCCGCATTTTGAACAGTTGCTGAGTTTCCCCATGCTGGACCTAACAGCTTACCAAATTGAAGACGATTAAGGATCTTGTTTGGGTTATTTTGAACCATAAAACGGCATTCAGTGTAGAAGTTGCAGGTAGTGAGTGGTATGCGATGGTAAACAAAAAATCATTTTGCTCAGTAAATTCTAGTAGGTCCAGATTGGTCGTATGGAACGTATGGATCTACTATTAGTAAAAATTTACCCGAGGGCTTTCTTGGTAGAAAATGTGTTCGTAACCATTCTAAAAAAATCTCGCTATTAACGTAAGCAGATTTTTCCGACATTCTAATTTTAGAACCCGGTGGCATACCCTGGGATAAAAGTGCCTTCTGCGCTACAACATGCTATGACACTAATTGTCTCACCCTTTTCCCCAGGGCTTACGCTTGGAACAAATTTTGATTCTTTTTCGGCTACTACCTGACCAGCCCTAGTGTTCAGCTGTAATCCTATTTCGTCTGTATTGAATATATGCCCGGGTTTATCATAAAACTTGTGTTCAGTCATAATTCTCTGTTGATCCGAAAAGTAATTATTAACGGTTTCTCTTAACATACCCAAAGCTCGCGCAATTGAGGTGTTCTCGGATTTTCTGATTGAAATTTCAGGTCTTCGCTTTAAAAACAGTTCTAACCATTTTTGGCCAGCTTTACCTAAAAAAGACGATAATAAATTAGCAACGTGGTTTTCATTTTTTTCTAATATACCTTCTTTTTTATTAAATTTTTTTGGAATCCCCAATCGTTCAGCTAAATTAAACGCCATGATTCTTACTTTTGTTCTGGTGGGTGCAAAGCCTGCCTTTTGCAGTTTTTTTATGTGACTGACTATTTTTGTTTCAAGAACAATCTGGCCCCAGACGATTACAGCTATCGATGTTATTTGCTTTTAATCTGCGCTTAAAAGTTGTTTTTGGGATCCCAAATGCTTTCGCGGCTTCGTTAATGCCCATACCGCCATACTTCACAGCATCAACTGCATCACCTAATGCTCTAGCCGTCCAAGAACCTTCTTTTAGGTGCATTTTGTTTTCGGATATATTTATTTGGCATAATCCTAAAACAAAATAGGCTGGTTCAACTCTCCTCCACTTAAGTGGGCCATCTATCCTCAAATAGAAATAGGATAGATGGACCAGTGTCTAGCTTCTAAAATACGCCGATTAAAACTACGATTGGTGCTCTCTAGTACTCCTTGTGTATGGTATCTAAACACTAATTCAACAAAAATCGGTTAAACTTACCTGATTTAAAAAAAATAAGATGCTCAAAACTGATATAAAATTTTTGCACGCGGTGATTTCAACTATCACAAATAACATTCGCGAAGGTGCGTTATAATGCGTTCCAGTCGCCGTCTCAAAGGCAACTGACGCTAAGAAACAGAACGGGACAGGTTAGTCTTGTCCTGTTGCCAAACCTTGCCGGATATTTTGAGTGGACCGTCTACCCTCCTGGTCCATCTCCCATCCTTTTACCCTACATGTAAAATGTAAAAAGATCAAATCTATAATGTTCTCAGTGCATCGAGATAAACTAGAGAAGAACAAGAATTTGCACTCTAGATTCCTGTGGATATTTTGTTAACAATAAATTTTTATCTTGTTTAATATACACAACAATCACCTTCAAATTGTACAAAATAATTAAAGAAATCAAGTATACCAAGAAGAGATTTCTTTTGTCGCATACCACGGAGGCGATAAAGAAATTGTCAGGTGCGCTTTCAATGAAAACGCCTTTTAGGGATCTCGATCACCTACTTTTTACCTTAGTTTTTTCTCATATAAATTATGTGACAATGAAGAAGAATAATGTATAATTGTTGTGCAATTCGTCTGAACCCGAATGATAAAAAAATCACTGTGTATTTTTATTACAAGTCCTCGATAAAAACGAGATTTTACTACGTCAATTAGCTCGCAATAAAAAGAGATAAACGATGCAATAAAAGCAAACTGGACAAATTGTAAAAGTGGTATAGTAAACCAGACTTTAATGGTTATATACTAGAAGTAGTACAAATTAGATCTACTTACGATACAAAATCGGTAACAAATTGCCTGGAACAACGAGACCAGGTGAACGGTTTTGATTCCTGTGTGGGAGTCCTGGTCATAATATGATTGGGATGTTGGACGTTCGCATTATGGACTGTACACTTTGTATCGTCATCATGTACCATACTGAAAAATAACAGTCGAAAATTGTCAAAAACTCTTTTCCTGCATCCCTCTATAAAATACTTAGTAGTTAAAATGTACATAGCACACGTCATGTTTAAGGTTTGCTCCGTGTTTTTTCTTTTTCGTCGTTTTTGTGAGTCTAAAGTTTTTATAAACCTTGGATTTTTGCATCATGGGCTTAAATAGTGTCACATATTAATAGTTGTTGTAGTTACCGATTTTCAAAAAGCTTTTGACAAGATTGATCACTAAATTTTGTTGAATAAATTGAATCTTTAAGTCTTTTAATAATAATAAAGCATTTATTTAGCATAGAAGCTACATGTAATAACAAAAAAAATATATAATTAATTATTAGCTACAGTAAAGTGGTTAGATTTACAAGTAATTAAAAAAAAAGTATATTAAAAGAAACATTACCTCACTAACACTATATAAAAACAAAAATGTAAAAATACCAATACAAATATATATATTTTATACATACAAATATATATTTATATGTATAAAATATATTATACATATATTATTATTATTATTATTATATATAAAAACCGTGCATCTAACGGACAAACTCCAAGGGCTCAAAAAAGTTGCAAATAAAACGGGGAATTTAAAAATATTTTTTAATACAAGAAAAACCAGTGGCGTACCATTTTTCTTCATAAAAGTATTCAGCGGAAAACCCGCACACACACCACTGGAGAACATAAAAATGTTAAAAGTATATTGGTAAATGGCTCTGGACACACAGACCCTGCATACCAATCTTTGGACAAATATCTACAGGGGTATTTAAGTTATCGAAAAAAAATAATTTTTTTGTTAAAACTTTCCCACCCTGTAGCTCAAAATCTAAAAGGTTTAGGACCTATGTTTATAGGAAATTTTTTGCGAATTTTTGTCCAAAGAACACGTTCCTGAATTTTGTCGTAATATATAAAAAACACCCTGTATACCTCTATGTGTAGAATATACAACTACTTAAGAAACCACTGAGCAATATATCTGTTAGTAGTTTAATTATAAATGGTACGAGTTTGTTTCTGAATAGTGTATTAAATAAATATTATTCAAAACTTACCTCAAAGTGTGTCCAAACTCGTGAGCAATAGTATAAGAAGTGAATAATCCTTTATCCTTCACTATAGCGCAGCCTGCTGATGCGCTATCGCGACATAAGGAGGCCACCTCAGCTACTCCTAAGGTGTTACAGGTTTTATCATCCGCGCATATTGGGTGCCTTAAGATAAAGAAATAAAAACGTCTTAGTGTGATCTTAATAACAGTTAATTGTCGCTTTACCTGGTAAGAAGAACAGCCACATTATGCTTATCCTGAATATTCTTCTGTTTCCATTCGCAAAATTCCCTTATAAGCTCTTAAAAAGAAATCAACTTATAGTTAACAGATAAGGCAACTAATAAACTTACTACTTACCCTTAGAAACTTTATACTTTAATGAAGATTTATTATAAAACTCGGGAATGGGACGTTCCAAAATTCGGATATGCACCACAGCGACATTGATAGCGTTCCCAATGGAAGGCTCTTTATACAAAAGTGCCACCTAACAATAATTACCCTCAATTACATTCCAATCAAAACATGATGTATTTAAACTATCGTTTATATTACATTATCTTATGCTAGTACAGCTTATTTTAATAATAGTTAATGGTTGCACCTAGGGAACCCATAGATGTGCATAAGGTAGCATTTGAGTATTCATTTAAATATTATTGTCAATAATAACATACTAATATAATACTTCCAATAATACTTCCAATTTTTCATAGTTGTAATATAGGCACATTTTACAGCTGAAGCCAATTTTTAGAAATAAATACCCTTAAGTTTGCATTAGTTTAAGATCTAAGTTCACGGAAATGGTTCACTTGCTATCTTACTCTCCAATTTTGTTTAACAAATACCCATAGAGTGTATAAAATAAGAGATCTAACGTTAGGAATTGAATGCAAATGTTAATTTAATATTCAGAGTTACACTTACATGAGACATCAATGTTAAAATGTATTTGGTCAACTCCTGATGGGTCCTGTGAAACTCCAGCATTGTACTATCGGCCACAATCAAGGCCCTTAGGTGATAAACATTCCCGACGTCAGAATATGCAGCATAATCGCTTTGTCTGGTGTTCCTTTTGCTCTCCTCCTCGGTGATTTGCCTACGGTTGATTATGTCATAGAAAATGTCATTTCTGGCATAGTGTCTCAGGTCCCGCTTTGTGCGATTAATGTGAGAGGTGGCTTCTCTGAAGTCATCTTCGATTATGTGACCCTCTGGAATAATAAAATAAAATTGTTTGCTCAGTTTATAATCCATCTACAATTCACATTAAGTAAAAATAAAATAAGTCTAGTTCTTATAAGATATACCAAAGATTTAATACTATTATAGAATATAAATGTACGAATTAAAATTATAATACATAAACAAACTTCTTGGGTTTCAGTTAAATATAATTAAAATAACAGGCAAATAACCACTACTTAATATTTGAGGTATTTCATTCAAAAGATGATCAAGGTCTGTAAACTATATCAAACTCTTTAGAAGTATTGAATCTTTTAATGATGCTGCTCTTCAACAAAAGAAACTTCCATCATTTTTTAGTTTGCTATTAGGACGTCACTTGATATTATTAAAATACCTTTCAAGGCAGGGAAAACCCAATGAATTTTATTTACTTAATAAATAATCTTCTTATTTACTCTTAAACAGTGCTTTCAGACTTAAGAAGGACTCAAAATTATCATTTAATAAACACCCACATCAATACAATAACAAATAGGATGCCTTAGATTCAACCAGCGGTCAAGTGTTGATCTGTCTATGTTTACTTTGATAATGCTCTCTTGTTAGACCAAGTTTGAGGTTCATTGTTTGATCCCCATCTTACCATTATTACATTGAGCGGCTCTTAAAAGTTCAAAATAAATTTTACAAGGACAAATATAACTATCAGTGCCTCTACCACTGTCTTGATTTCCCTAGACTAGAACTAAGAAAAATTTCACTGGATTTATCTTTTTGACATAAAGTAATAAATGTCATTAGTTGTTGTCATTTTTGATTCCTTCTCAAAATATGAGACAGTCTAAAACTTTTTAAATACCATTTTCAATAATATAGAATTTAATCTTTAATTTCAGGAATTTTAATTAAAATTGTACCTCAATTGCCTGAGCTATTAAATTTATTCATTAATAAAGTCCAAATTAAATTGTTTTGTAATTTCAGGCAGTCTAACCATAGATTTTTCAACGTTTAAGGTACTTTAATTCAAATTTAACCTTAACTGCTCAGACTAATTAATTTAGTCATTAATAATGTCCAAATTAAATTAATTTATAATGGCCATGGATTGTATAACATTTCATGCACTTAAATTCAAATTAAATTCCAGGCAATTGAACCTTGAATTTTCTTTAATTTTAGATATTTTAATTAGAACTGTATGTCAACTGTCTGTACTATTAAATTTATTCATTAATAAAGTTTAAATTAAATTATTTTATAATTCCAGGCAGTTGAGACATAGATTATTAAACATTTCAGGCATTTTAACTAAGATTGTACCCTCAACTAATTAATTAACTTAATAATGACATTTAAATTAAAATTATTTTACAATTCCTGTTAGTTGAATCATACATTTTTTTAAATTTTAGAGATTTTAATTAAAACTGTATCTCAATTGCCTCAACTAATTATTTCTAATTATTGAAATTCAAATTAAATTATTTTATAATTCCAGGTAATTGGACCATAGATGAAGTAAACATTTCGGGCACTTTAACTAGAATTCTACCTCAACTACCTTAAATTATTAATTAAGTTAATTAAAAGTAATATAAGTAAGATTAAATATAGATAAGTATAAATATTTAAGTTAATAAAAGTACATTTAAATTACAATTATTTTACAATTCCTGAAGATTGAATCATACAATTTTTTATTTATAGAGATTTTAATTAAAATTGTATTCAGTCAACTCAATACCCTGGAATATGTAATTTATTCATTAATAAAGTTGCAATTAAATTATTCTAAAATTTTAAAAAGTTAGGCCATAGATTATTAAATATGTCAGGAATTTAACTAGAATTGTACATTAACTGCCTCAACTAATTAATTAACTTAATAATAGCATTTAAATTAGACTTCAATTGCCTCGACTAATTATTTTTAACTATTGAAATTCAAATTCAATTATTTTATAATTCCAGACAGTTGAGCCATAGATTATTAAACTTTTCAGGCATTTTACCTAAAATTATACCTCAACTACCTTGACTAATTATTTAACTGATTATTGAAACTTAAATTAGATTTTTTTTTTAATTCCTGGCAATTGAACCATACATTTTTTAAAATTTTATAGGTTTTAGTTAAGACTATACCTCAATTGCCTGGACTATAAAATGTATGCATTAATAAAGTTTCAATTAAATTATATTAAAACTTTAGGAAGTTAGGCCACGAATTTTATAACAATTCACCTACTTTAAGTAAAATTAAACCTCAAGTGCCTCAACTTATAAATTCATTTATTATTTAACTCTAAATTTAATTATTTTATAATTCCAGGCAGTTGAGCCATAGATTATTAAACATTTCAGGCATTTTAACTAAAATTATACATTAACTACCTTGGCTAATTATTTAATTTATTAACGACCCTTAAATTAGAATTATTTTAAAATTCCAAGCAATTGTACCATAATTTTTTTTTTATTTTAGAGATTTTAATTGAAATTGTGCCGCAACTGCCTGGACTAATTAATTTATTTATTTTTAAACCTCAAATTATTTTATAATTCTAGGCAGTTGGGCCATATAAATAAGTCATATATATATAAAACGCCATAAAATTTCTTGTTTTAATTATGTTAAAATTGTAAGAAGGTGGCATGGGTTTATAACATTTTAGGTATTTTAATTAAAATTAAATCTCAACGGCCTCAACTAATTAATTTATTTATTATTGAACCTCAAATTTAATTATTTTATAATTCCAGGCAGTTGGGCCATAGATTATTAAACATTTCAGGCATATTAACTAAATGTGTACCCCAACTAATTAATTAACTTAATAATGACATTTAATGTAGAACTTTTTTACAATTCCTGACAATTGAATCATACAATTTTTTTAAATTTTAGATATTTTAATTAAAGGTGGACTTCAATTGCCTTGAAGTTTAAATTAAATTATTTTATAATTTTAAGAAGTTGTTTAGGCAGTTTAATTAAAATAAAACCTTAACTGCGTCGACTAATTAATTATAACTTAATAATGACATTTTAATTAGAATTATTTCATAACTCCTGACAATTGAATCATACAATTTTTTTTAATTTTAGAGATTTTAATTAAAAGTGTACCTTCACTGTAATTTATGGCTGAGACAAAAAAATCATTCATTTTTTACTTACAATGATTTTGAGCAATTTGCTATGGAGTTTTTATTTACATTTACTAAGTTTACCCGTGATATTCATGCGAATTAGTGGGTAATGCGAATTAGAACGAAAACGCTTTAGTATGTGTTTACACAAGAGTTTTGAGAAGACGTATTAATGTTTACGTTGATCACCTGTTTTTTTATTGCCAATCTAAATAACATAATATTTGTACATTACTTAGGTTGATAGATTGAGTAAGAATATACCTCTTTAAATTTTACGAATACACGATAAGGCACAAAAAAATCAAAGCGAATTTTTTTTCTCCTTATCTCGGTTTTTAAATTTTTGTTAGTTCCAGCACTGAAGATTAATGCAAATTTGGATCTCTTTCTGTATACACGAAACCTTAATGCGCATTACAGCGAGATCATCCACATATTTTAAATGTTTTAAAATAATGCGGATAAGGAACGCTAAACGGGTGTTTACACATGCGCCTTAACTTAATTCGCATTTGGCTAATGCGCATAACGGTTGCGTGTAAACATGGTAATTGAGTGATATGGAATGTGATACTTTTCACTAAACTTGTATGTAACTTAATATATTGTTATAATTACAATGTAAGTTAAGTTGGGGTATGATCGGACAAGGGGCAAGTCCGAACGCAGCCTCCAAAAGTCATATTGTTGTGGCAACACGCGGGAATCATTCTCCGCGTGAAACAAACAATAACACGCAGTGCTCGACAAGACAACGTTTTGTTTTAAGGTGTTTCGTGTAAACTACATACAGTTTTGTGTTTTTTTGGTTTATTTTGTGTATTCGAACTTACTCCCTTCGCCAAACTTTGCTTCAAAAGGTAAGTTATTAACATTATATAGGTAATCTCTGTTGTGAATGGTCTATCTTTATAAACTGTTTGGATTAGTAAATCATAACCTCAATTAGGAGTGTTATTATGAGTTGGTTCGATCTTTCCCCGTATGTAGAAGTAAGGGGCAAGTTCGAATAACTTTTTCCGATCTTGCTTCAATACATGTACAGCATTGATTTTTTGTTACAGGTCTGACGATGGTTCGAAAATCCGACAGGGGGCAAAAGTACACCAAGGAGGACCTTGCGAGAGCCATTAATGAATTAGAAGGGGGATTAATAACCCTCCACGGTGCATCAAAAAAATATCACATCCCAAAATCAACACTGCATGATCATTCTAAAGGAACCCATGGGTTAAAAAGCCAAACGCTGGGAAAGGACTTGGCAATTTCCTTAGAACATGAAAGGATTTTGGCAAATGGTCTTAAAACATTTGAGAAATGGGGGTTTGGTCTCTCAAGAAAGGAAGTTTTGTTTATTGTAGCTGAGTACGTAACAAAAAATAACATTAAGACTCCTTTTAAAAATAATATGCCAGGTGCCGACTGGTTTATTAATTTTAAACAACGACATAAACTTTTGATTAAAAAGCTCCAGGCGGTGGAATATTTGAGAAAGAAAATGACCGATCCTATTATAATCAACGAGTATTTTAGCCTATTAGAGACAGTTTTAAATGACTTAAAATTAAATGATCTTCCACAGCAAATTTGGACTTAAGATGAGACGAGCTTGTCTATAGATTCATCTAAAACAAAGGTAGTTGGTGCAAGAGGTGTAGCTTGTTCCCGTGTTACCAGTGGTCCCGGAAGAGAGAACGTTACAATTTTGTCTGCTGTGAATGCTGTTGGTGACAAAGCGCCCCCTTTAATTGTCCCTTTAATTGTCTAAGGGCAAAAATGTATGGGACCAGTGGATGGCAGATCGAGACGGCGAAACAGATGTAGCATACGCTGCTAGCAGTAATGGTTGGATGGAGACTGACATTTTTGTTAACTTCATTAAGACGACGTTAATTCCTGCACTGGGTGGGCTACGACCGATTTTACTTATATATGATGGACACAGTACGCACGTAGACAATAGGGTAGTAACTCTTGCACAGGAAAATGATATAACTATTTTAAAGCTTCCGCCGCATACCTCCCACCTTTTGCAGCCCCTTGACCTTACTGTATTTAGGTCATTTAAAACATCTTGGGACCAAGAATTAGTTACTTGGCAAAGACAGAATCAAGGCGTTAAATTGCTAAAGAAAATATTTTCCGAAAAAGTGCGGAAAATATGGAATAACATAAGCCCAATTGTTATTCAAAATGGATTTAAGAAAAGTGGAATATATCCTTTTAATCCGACAGTTATTCCAAAAGAAAAATACTATCCTGAAGCATTAAAAAAGTTTAAAAATATAAAGAATGCCGGTGTAGGCGTAACTGACAAAGTGAATGGTAATAATGACATTCTGGGCAGGGATATATTAGATGCAAGGCCAAGCAGTGCTTCATCAAAAATCACGACTGACGGGGAAATATCTGAGGGACAGTCTGGACCAACAAATGTTTCTTTTGAAGACCTCCTACTTGCAACCGTGAAACAGAATCCCATAAATGCTAAAATCAGAAAAAAAAGACGTGTTGCAACTGGGGCTGAAGTTATCACGCATAGAGATGTAGATCAGATGTTAGAATGCAGCACGAAGAACTAAGAAGCCTAGAAACCAAAAGTGTGGAAGCTCTAGCAGCGAAAGTAGTATAGGACCATTGTACGAAGAGTCTGATAACGATTTAGATTTCCTTGACGAAGAATAGAGAGATGAATTGGAAAACTTTAAATTAAATGCTTGGATATTAGTCAAAGACTGTAGCAAGAAGACTGTAAAATATTATGCGGGAAAAATCGTAGAAATAAACGAAGTTCAGCGCGAATGTGTTGTGAAGTTTTTAGGATTTAAAGAACTCAAAAAATTTGTTTGGCCTAAAACTGACGATATTGACACTATAATCTATGAAAACATAGAAATGTTCTTACCGGACCCTCTACAGAATGAGGAGAATCATTTCGAATTTAACGTAGATTTTAGCGGATTAAATATTGCTTAAACATTTTAACTTTGTATTTTTTTTTTTAAATAAAGATTGCTACTGTATTCTAGTTTTATAAGGCTGTTTTTATTTAAATACGGACTAAGATCAAACACATACAAAAATTATACGACTATAAATGTACGGTTTAAATAGGAAGAAATTTGCCAGGGGCTTGTTCGGAATTCGATGTTACCCCGAGGGTGTTCTTTACAGACTTATATTATAACTTAACAAGTTGTCCGATCTTTCCCCTTCCCCCCGGGGCAAGTTCGAACTACTGTATTTTTTTAATTTTATTTTTTTATAATTTTTCCTATTAACAAGTATTAAGTTCGATACTATGATCAGGTAAATTTTAACTAATCTATATTCCGTGCGATCTTGCCCCAACTTACCTTAAATGGATTCCGTTGATAAATAAATAAATTATTTGTAAACAAATATAAACTAATAAGTAGTAGTACCTACAGAGTACAATGCCTTTTACGAAAAAATAGTTCTTGCTAGTTATCTCGCCGCCCAAGGCACAACACCTGGTATAATAAATCCGTTGATCCATCGCAATTCCATCATGTGTGTGTGTTTGTGTGTTTATCATTTCATGATGCGGAGGCCAAATTAGACTTTTAGATCGATCTGAAGTCGCCCATTAGCTGCCGGTACGTACCGACTATTACCTTTTAAATTGTACCTACATTTGCATACAATCGAATTTTTATTTATTATTTTGAAAAAAAAATTATTTTTTTTGTTATTGTTTTTGTCGTAAAATGTCAGCTGTCACTTCACTTGGCAACATGTCAAACGTTTATCTGTCATTTGTCATAAATGTCATAGGGAGTGGCCTCTGTATGTAGCAAAATGAACCGCGATATTATCAACAGAACGCGATTTATTTTAAGTTAGCAAATGTTCTTAAGATTTCTTAGGACTGGAAAACAAAATGCGCTATTTAATTTGACAAGTGACAGCGTTGACATTGACAGTCAACGCACCAACGGATTTTCTATTAAAAATTGATGTAATAATTAATTAATTTGTAGGTGTAACATGTGAATCAATTGCGGGTATAAAGTGAATTAGTGGAAAATTTTGTAAATACACTGTATTTATGTATAAATTTATTTATTTTAGTGTCATTATATTGTGGCTAATTGGTCTTGCTTGCTTTCTATTCAGGATCAAAGGCCAAACACTGTTTCAGGCTCTTTAAAGTTTGAATTTATAGATTTTATGGTTACAGCAGAATATCGCCATCAAAAAAGGCTTAATTAAGCCCCTAATAAATAGAATAATTAAAATATTGGCTTATTTATGCATGCTCTAAGGTGAACTTATTTATCAAATTATACATATTTGCTTAATATATTTCCTGTTTGGAATTCATAATACTGTAAGGTAAAATCAGAATCTTGCAGTCTTCCTCCACTTATTTATTAAAAATTTAGTGATTTAAAATTCCCTACATGATTCGGACACAGTGGTGTCCATTATCAGGGGGTAAAATGTTCAAAATTGGTATTAGACATACGCTCTAGGGTTCGATTCCATATAAAAAAACCCTCTATTTGTTATTATTGTTTTTTTTTATATTTTTTTAAATTTTGTTTATTTACATTCTGTTGTTGACAAGCACCGAACAGTATAACAACAACAAAATGTAAATAAACAAAATTAAAATAAATAAAAAATAATAATAAATAGAGGGTTTTTTGATATGGAATCAAACCCTAGAGCGTATGTCTAATACCAATTTTGAACATTTTACCCCCTGATGATGGACACCACTGTGTCCGAAACATGTAGGGAATTTTAAATCACTAAATGTTTAATAAATAAGTGGAGGAAGACTGCAAGATTCTTATTTTACCTTAATACTTTATTTTTTTAAAAATCAGCACCATTCTACGTCAATTCTTGTGACCTATTACGACTAAACTACAGATTCCTGTAATAATTAAAAGATGAAAACTAATCTTGGTGATTTATAGGTGGCAATGGGGCAACAGAAAGATAAAACCACGGCAACCTAAAGTTTATTTGCTAAAATTGTTATATGCTCGTTAACAATTAAGAAACATTTTTCTACCATTACGATCAGTCTTAAGACTTTTTTTTAAATCAGCAACATTTGGCGCCATTGCTTATGACATATCACGAGCAAAATAACAGTTTCCTGTAATAAAAAATGACAACTGACAACCGTGGTTTCACGGTGTATTTATAGATGGCAGTGGGACAGTTTAAAGATAAAATTATGAGCCTCAATAGACACCGTGCCGGTCAGAAATCACCGACTTTCGCCCCCCTTACAATGACGATAAATAACAATTAGAGTACGTGCGATTTTTCTATTCTATTACGCACGCACTAAAATGAAGAGAAATAAACAGTTGAATGGGTTGATTAAAAACAATCGGCTACAAATAACCTGCCGTTGGCATGTTCGCAGTTCGTTAAGCAGCCGTTTTTCAACTGGTATTAACTCACGTCTTCACTATATTGTATACAGGGTGGCCAACGAAAAATCTACGTCTTATTAATGTACGTTAACGTCTTAATGGTGAAATAGTTCGATATTATGAAAGGCATTCTGGCGTATCCCACCTATTTTACTTGCCCGGCAATTTTCTTATGGTGGTACCGTCTAACGTGTAATTTGTATCTGCCGGTAAATATGGTTTTCAAGGGATCCTGCTGGAAAAATTGACGGTTATCGCAATTTCGGATCGTAAATTATCGTGGTTGAAGCGTCTTCATCATAAGGGAAATAACCTTATTAACTTTTTTGTTGTTAGATTTTCATTTGTTTTCCCTTAAGAAAATCTCCACATCTTTCAAATCTCTAGTTATTACAACGAAGCTCTAATGGCGCATTCTCCCTTTTTAGATTTCTTGTTAAACAAAAGTGCTTATAACTTTGCGCTTCTATTTAGGATAAAGGAACGATGTACACTTTTTTATAAACTAGAAATATGGGAATACAATTTGATTATTCACCAATTTTCATTTGTTTTTTTTTCAGAACAAGGATGCCATAGAACTAGAATTTTGTTCTGGTCGATTTTTGACATAAAAATTCGATACATGTAGCAACAGTTCTTTGAATTTTATGCTGCATTCTTTCGGAATATAATGACATATCAATCTTAACGCTATTATTTATAGAAGGTGAGTAATATTAATTTAAAAATATCTACTTACCCATTTTTCTACTTTTTTTATATTACTTTTAATAAGTATGTAATGTACGTTAAAAATAAAAGTATTTTATGACTGTCAGAATGTCTGATAAGTTTTATTTATACTTTTTTTGTGTTTTTTGTGTGTATGCAATAGTCGTTGTTTCATATATTATTTTATTAAATTTTGCCTATGAGCTCTTTTAATTATAGCAGTAAGTACCTTTTTTTTGTCATGAAGTATCAAACCTATTTCCCTGTCTATTTTGGTATTATAGAAATGTTTATCTTTTTATAGAATTTAAGTTTGAAAACGTATTCTATGATTTATATAGTATGTTTTTCCTTTGCAGCTGATGCTAACTAAATAGATAAATTATCATTATTCTTACATATTATTCACCACTCTTTTCTACTGGTTCCAACTGATTTAAGTATAGTAATTAAGAAGGGGAGGGTGGGGCTAGTTGAGCCGGATTTGTAAAAATTAAGGGTCATGTTGTTATTATTTAATATAAATAATTAAGCATTCTAGGGATTAATGATGTATATATTTGTTTTTAAAAAGCAATTAATAAGTTTGACGAAATATTGTTTTATTTAGGTAAAAATGACTACAATATGGCCGGGTACAGTTGACTCAACTTACCCCACATATGGGGCAACTTGAACCGACACATGGGGCCAGTTGAAACACACAAACTAAACTAGCATAATGGCTGCTTAAGTCAGTTTTCTGATGAAAAACAAAAATCTAATTTTAGAAATACTTAAAAAATTTATTACAAAAACTAAATTAAACATTTTGGAAATTAAAAAGTAATCGCTGTCGTAGTTTATACACATATAATATATACTAGTACCCGGAGTGCACCTTAAATGATCCCATTTTTTGCAATTGGAACACTGTATCCATTCTTCACCCGGAACACTATCTGCAAATGCTGCTAGGCACATCAGACATACACATTCATCATCTTCAGACTCAGATGATGGCAATGGGGAAAAAGATTTTTTCATTATTTTATGCTGTTTTATGTTCTTGGAAAACTCATTTTCTTTTTCTCGAGCAGCGGCTCCTAGAGTCTTTCCATCGTCTGAATGTGAAGAAGTAATATTGGACCGTCGTTCTTTAGTTTTCAATAGTGTATTACTTGAGTAGGACACATCTATTAAAATAGCTTTTTTAGCAGCTTCTTTCTTCTTTTTGTCTACTTTACCAGAACTTTTTATTTTCCTTTTGCTTGGTTCTTCAGCAAGTGCTTCTTTTTCTGGCGTGTCTGTCAAAATCGCGCACGCTCTCTTCTTTCTCTGGTTTTGAGTTTTTCTTGGTCCTGCCTTAGGCAAAGGCCGCAAGCTTTCAGGTGAAAAAACTCTAGTAGTCATCAGGTATTTCTGGAGCTATAAGTGCTGGCAGAAATGCTGTTATTTTCTGTCGACGGCGGCTGAGATATAGATTCAGGAACTGGACGATCAGTCACAAATGATGGCGCGAAATCTGTATCAGAAAATATATCACGATTATAAGGATATATACTAGGGTGGAGTGAAAATGGTCGATTTTTTTTATTTGTGAGTTATGGCGATGCCTATATTTGAAAAAGTTGCCTTTTCAAACCGCTGATACTGCGCAAAATCTGGGTTTGGTGTGACCTTATCTTTGGTTGCCCAAAGAGGCATGAATATTTAAAAAAAAATCAAAATTTTTTTAAATTTCTATGCAGCTCTTCGCTTATTTCCTTTTAAAATTTATTGAAACTACTTTTTTAAAAGAAAATAACCCAGAACTCACCACGTGTAGGTGGCTGCAACTCGAGTTCCAACCGCTCGCCCGCCCGCATTTCACCACTATATATGCTCATAATTTTTTTAGTTCTCTAAAACTTTATAATATTGACTTTTTGTTTCAAATATTGGCAATGCTCTAGAAGCTATTTTGGCCATCACGTGCATCAAAGCGACAGACTGCAGTTGATGCTTCAGTTACCAATTTGACGCAGCGTTCCACTGCTTGTGAATGGCATAGACACTTTAAAATGTCAATTTCACTTGGAACTTCTGAGATCATTTCCATAAGGCTGCTATCGAAAATCGACACTGTAAGGGGAGGCTCGGTAATTATTATCGACTGCCAATCAATTAGGTCAATGTAGTCTGTGGCCTTTAAAGTTTTCTGGGTGAGCGAAGTAACCTTTTTTTTGAATGACAGGATCAATAATATTTCTTCTGGTAAGGTTCTGGATTTTTGAATAATTCCAAAAACATGTTTGCTGCCATGCCTACAGGAAGGTTTAGATTTTATTTCAAACCATGAAACAGCATGCACTTTCATAATATATTGCGTTAAAATTTTAAGATTTGTTGATGGATTTTCGGTACCAACATAATCTCAAAATTCGATTGGCCGTAGTTAACCACCTGGAATGATTCAATTTCTCTGCGACAAACTCAAAGAAATGTTTCCTGTTGAAATTGCAGTACAGATTTCATAAAGGTATTGCTGGTCGGTACTAAGTTCACTTGGAGTAATTGCAGGCAAAGTAGTTTCGATTTTTTCGAACGGCGCGTATGAAACCACAGCATCAACTAAAAAGAATTACACATTAAATCGCCCTGGTCCCATTAGGTTTGTTCTCACAGCAGTAAGAAACGAGTTTTCGACAAATAAGCATGCGCAATAGAGTAAAATGCGCTCGCACAGGAACTTCTGATCGGTTTCAAATCAAAAGTTTGATGTTCTTACACAAATTTCTGATTGTCATCTAATAGTCAGACTTGTTTTCGGATTTACTTCAAGCAAAGTGTCAGAGAATTCGTGTAGCCAGTCAACGCCGTCAATCTTCGGAATATGAACGTAACCTCTAAATTTTTGTTTGTATTTTGTCGTTTTGTATAGTCCCTGATATTCGTTTTAAAAACTTGTATTTTAAATCGTCGGAAGAATCTGAAGTATCAGAATTTTGCTGATTCCGACACAGACTTTTAAAGAAGATTTACTTCAAGAACGGATAAGGCCCAAAAATCAAAACTATTTTGATGAAACTGTGTCCCAATATAATAGAATAGAATTTTTTGACCATTTTAGAGTAAGTAAGCTGAAGTAGTTGCTACGAAGGCATGCATCCTGGGCAGAAGCCAAATACTTGTTGAGAGGCCCGAAGACTGACACGTCCAGTGGCTGAAGTTTGTGGGTGCAGTGTGGTGGGAATGAAAGCATTACCATTTCGTTGTTCTTTGCATATTCTACGGTCTCAATTGATAAATGTGATGAATGATCGTCCAGTAAAAGTAAAACAGGAGACTGTTTACTAGGGCTTGTATGTTTAACGAAATGCTTCATAAAATCATAAAATTTTAAATCAGTCACCCAACCACTTGCATTTCCTGCACCGATGCATTCTGGAGGACCGTTTGAAATAAAATAGAGTTTAAATTTTTTTCTGGGAAAGACAAACATGGGTGGTATTGTATTCCCTATTGCTGATACGGCGGTAATCAGGGTTACATTAGTTCCACGCTCTCCTGAAGTAACAGCACCTATGTTTCTTTTTCCCTTCGCTGCTACTATTTTTAAAGCTTTTGTTACTGTAGACACGCTCATTTCGTCTGTGTTTCAATTCTTCATGGCGAAAATTTATATTTGTCCATAACGTTGGCAAGTTTTTCGAAAAACATATCAACATTATGTTTATTGAACGAGGTTGCTCTACCCAAGCTTGTCGGTTCTGGTTTTCTTATTGAGAGCTGAGGGTTTCTCTTTAAATAAGCCGTCAACCAGTCCTTTCCTGCCATTTTATTTATCTTCAAAGGTTGAGGAACGTTTAAGTTATATTTTGTCGCACCTTCGTAGGCTAGGCGTCTAACATCAATTGCCGATAGAACATAAAAATAAAAATTTCTTCTTGCTCTAAAGAAAAAACTTTAGGAGATGCAACATATCCTATTGTTACTTCGTCTGGTCCATCTCCACTCTTTAATTTTTTCATATATCGGCCCAGTGTCGTTCGATCAATTCCAAATTCAGTTGCTGCCGTTCTAATACATTTTTCCCTCATTTTCAACTGCTTTTGCTGCATTAAATAGCTGCTCTTTTGTCGCCTCTCCACGTGCGGTCTTCCTCTTGTAAGTACGCATCTGAAAACAAAACAGGAATATAGCAAAAATATTATTTTATACATAAAATAAAACAAATACATGAAAGGCGGTTAGTTGAGCCATGTCTCAACTTGTCCCGTTAATTATGGCTCAACTAACCCCACACACGTTTTTGGAACAATTTAACACATAATAAAAAATTTATTTAGAACTGTTATTTTTTAACTAAATATTATTAAAATAACACGGTTATGAACAAATATTGTACTTACTTTGAAGTCCACAACTTTAAAATAACGAAGTAGGACCAAAAACACATTCAATATCAATTTTTTACTTTCGCGTGCAAAAATAGAAGATTGACGATACCTCCGCTTCAACAGCCTGGCATGGCGATCAACAAAATTCATAAGATAAACAAATACGGCCGGTCTACGTAGCTTCGTGTTCACTCGGATTCCTTAAAAAGGTTTTTGACATATGGTTCGTGGATCAACTAGCCCCGCCCTACGCTACTTTTATGCAAGTAACTAAGTACTTGTTTATAGGAGCATCAGCGACAATAGTTATATGTGCGCAACGTCAAACTCTAAGGCAGCGATATTGCCTCAAAGTCAAAAATTTCTAAAAAAATGAGTCAAATTTCTTTCACGAGAACTCAAATTTAAAGCCTTTAAACGACGTGAAACTTTTAGGACATAAGGGATATTGAGGGCTTAAGAGGTGTATACTTTTGAGGCCAGATTCGTATACAGGGTGAGTCACTATAAGCAAATAAATGTGAAAAAAAAAAAATAAAACCGCTTCAGAGGCCAAACTATAATTTAAATAAGAAAAGTACTTCGGCCAAAATGCTTAGTTTTATAGCAGAAATTACATATTTGAAGTTGTTTGTTAAAAAAAAAAAAATTTTAACTGGTTCTGGCATTTTCAGTTTTTTGGAATTTTTTGCTAAACGGTACTTGTTTCGGAAAAAGTTTAATAAAAAAAAACCTCAATATTTCTCTTTCAAATTTCATAAAAACTTTTCGCATGAAGGTCCGACCTAAGAGTCATGTATTATTTAATACATTTTTAGTGGCGCCACCTGGACGACTTAGATTTTCCGGTATTCTAAATAAAAATAATATATAAATACTATAATGAGCCGATTATTTACGTATAATTAGAATTCTTCTTACATTAATAGTTTTTGAGATACTTGAGTTTTCGCGTTTTATTTATTTGCAACGTCCCTGTACATTAATAGAAAATAAAACCTCATCTATAAGACCCCGAATTTTATTTTACAATACATACTAAAATTTCAGAATTCCAGCTTCAGTACGAGTTCCTAAAAAATGCGTTTTTCCCTATTTTCCTTCGTTTTTTTCATTAAACGTCACCACAAGGGTGAAATAATCCAATATGACCGCCAATATTTTGATATTAGGTGAGTTTTATGAAATAAAATAAAATATTTAAAATTATGCAATTTTGGATCTAAGGATTTATTAAGGATGCAATTAATTAATTTTGATAGATATTTGACATTTGGGTTTCAGGTTACATGATTACTTTTCTGCTATTGGTCCGATTGGATTAAAATTTGATATTTGGTATTTATCTAGGATACAATTAATAAATTTTGACAAATATTTGACATATAACACACCATATTGATATACAACCCAAGCAACACACGAAGGTTTAATAACCGTTTATTTTTGGTTTACACTCGTTGTATATGTAATGATTTTTTTTTTAATAACTTTACATCAATGGAGATGTGCTTGATGCATCAGGGGGCATCTTTCGACGTACAAGGAAAAAAAAAATTGTCAGTGGCTTTCATAAGGGATTTATCGTAAATATTATTTAATAACAAAAAAGTACACCACTGCATTTTTCTAAAATAAATTTTATTTTTTAAATTCTTGTTTAGTTTTGAGCAAACTTGTATTCTTGATTTTTTTTTCTTATTTAATATAATTATTATTTCATACACGTTTTCCGCGCGTTTCCTATTTTTTTCTAGATTTCTGTGCATTATATTCAATTACTATACTATAAGATATATACGTATATGAAAAGTATATCGTAACCTACACAGTGGCATATATGAGATATCGGGGTCATTTTAACACATATTTGAGGTGTAGTCATCGAGTGTAAAGACTAGCTATGTAAATCCCAATATTTTCTCCCTTCTGTAAACAGAATCGTATATGATATACGTATATTCTATAGTTTAATAAATACATCTTGACAATAAATGGTTGATAAATAGACCGATAGTTTTAATTTAAAAATTGTATTTTTGAATCTAGATGTTGTCTATAACCAAAAAAAATTGAAATTTCTTCAAAACTTAATGACTGATCTTAAATTTGAATTTCCACCTTTTTGCGATTAAAAATGGTACAGCTACTGCAAATTTGATAGCGATACGCCTTGCTTTCGAGAAATAAAATAGGATTTTTTTACGTTTTACTAGAAAACCTTAAGGTTATGTGAGAAAATTATAGATTTTTTTTATCACCTATAATTTTCTGCAAAATAAGAAACGCATGAGTAACCACTGATTTCGTCGTTAATTTTTAATATAATAACACAGTTTGTTATTATTTAAATGTGATATAATTAATACAAAGTTAACACAAAAACAATGCTATTAGATTGGATATTATGGACGAAAAACGGTGATTTTTCAAAAGAATTTCTTACTGGCCAAATGTTTGGGGTGGGTGGGGGGGTAAAAGTTTTGCTAATGAAAAGCAATGTTTTTGTAGATAATATATATTAAATATTTAATTTAATAACATTGTTTATTTAAATTTGATTTTAATATTTATATATAAGTATTTAGTATAAAAACAGCGTCATTCGATTGGATAACATGGACAAAAAACAGTGATTTGTCAGAAGAATTTTATTTGACATGTGGTAATAGATATGTAAATTCCGTGTCAATTTTTTTTAAATGCCGAAATATTCTCTCTTTTGTAAACAGAATTGTATATGATATACGTATATTCTACAGTTTATTAGATATTCCTTGATCTTAAACGGTTGATCTTTGCGGTTGATAAATATACCAAAACCAAAAATTTACAAAAAAATCGTTGAATAAATATATATTTAACGATAATAATATACGATGTTATGCTTGGGAACGCGACTATATAAATACTTTATGGTTCTTTGAAGCATGACACCCCAAGAACTGTTCCTCTGTTTTCTTCGCCAATAAACTTTGGCTTTTTTTAACTAACCAAATCTGATAATTTGAACTTAACAACATTTGATAACTTATATTATTTTGAAGAATTCCTTTAAAGCTCTTTATTGACAAGACCTAAAGGCACAGATTTACAGAATACAGATGCAAAACTGATCGAAAATACGCGTGCGAGCGCCAGACTTCAGACACGCCTCCTGGGTGATGGATTTCCATCACCCGCCTAGTTCGGTGGCAAGGGGTTTAATTTGCTACAAGCCAAGAAGCAATTTGCTTCTAATTTTCTTTGCGTAGTACGCGTGTTTATGATTAATAATTAAATTGAAATAATATATTTGTATTTTTTTAAATATATATATATATATATATATATATTATGTATATGTATATATTTTAAGGCTCCGGATATTAAAATAATTCCGGAATTAAATATGGGCTCAAATTTTATCCAGCTTGCTAATTTATTAAATGTTACACCAGAAAATCCAAACTTTACCACAGGTGCTTTTAATCTTATATATTTTTTGATACTCCTCATTTACAAAAAGCAACAAGAAATAATTTAATGCAAAATACATTTTGTTTTGAAAACAAACGACCATATTGAAAAATTCTATATAGAAGATAAAAAGCAATCCTACAGATACGCGCCCAAGCTTAGTGATGCTCATATGTTTCCATCCAATTTTCAAAAAATTAAGGTCAAGCTAGCGGCTCAAGTGCTTAGTCGAACGGTAGCTTTTGGCATGCAAACTCAGATGACTTTGGGCATGTTGCCAGCTGAAGCGGCACCTACCATTGAAGTATTGGAAAAATTCGATAAATTATTTGATTTATTAAATTCAGTTAATGTTACTCATCCCAACCAGTACAAAATTGCATTTAAAGGATTAGATTTTCAAATACTACTTGAAAATTTTTAACAAAAAAAAAACAAGATGTAACTTTAAATGTAAATTTCGTACTTGTTATATGATAACAATAAAGGCTGTGATGATGGATACACTTTGATAACACTTTGGCAGCAACTTTCTAGTTTGGGCTTTAGCTATATTAAATTGAGAAGAATCAACCAGGATTGTTTAGAAAATTTTTTTGGCAGTACTAGACAACAACAAGGCAATTCCATAAATCCAACTCCAATAGAATTTGAAAGGGGTTTCAGAAAACTTTTTTGTCAAACTGTTTTGCATTTATATCACATGCATTGTGCTGACGACTTAGGAATTCTCTTAGAGCATTTGAATAATACTTAACGTGCGACTTTGCAAAAAAAAAATTATTCCAGAGCAAAAAATTAAAGCAATTACCCTGCAAAATTATGATTACAAAAAGGAAAACTTGCCAACGCAAAATGCATTTATTTACGTCTGTGGGTACTTAATTAATAAAACTCTAAAAATTCATAAATGTGATATTTGTTTAAAATTTGCCAGTGATGCTAATGTTTTAGACAACAACTTATTTACTAGACTTAAACAGTACTATAATGACAGTGACAGTGTTATCGAAAACATTGAAAGGGGTCTGAAGTCGCCAAATAAACAATTTATATGCCTAATATATAAATTGGAAAATGTTTTTGCTAAGAAAGGAAAGGAATTTCACAAAAATATTTCGAGATAATGAAAAGCATCAATTTTACTCACCCATGTCCTTTCCAGTATTTAATAAAATTATTTATACGACTTCAAATATTTTATACTTTAAAATTCGTCAACAGAGATTTATCATCTGCCAAAAAATCAGATAAAACTAAAAGAAAATTGAAAATTTTGTTTCATCTTTAATGTTTTATTAAATAATATCCTTAAATCTGTTAAATGAAATAAAAATGTACTCAAGAAGCCTTACATTCTGTTTTATTTAAGCCTATTTCTATTTTGACATTATAAATGCATTATAATATCCCAGCGAAATTATAGTGCAGAACATCTATCCCTACAAAAAAAAAACTTAAAAATGCATTGGTGCGGCCAGTTCAAGCCTTTTCAAGGGCATCGAATATCGGGAGCTTATATCCGCGATCTTTCGCATCTGGTATTCTGTAAATCTGTGCTAAATGATTCAAACTGATCATCAGGGACCAAAAGTATACGCTCCAATACCTTTGACAACTATACCTGTTTATTTGAGATCTATATTCTGATAAAACCCACTAATAATAATAATAATAATTATAACGAATATCCACGTGCACGAGCATCAAAAATCGCTCGTTCATCAACCGATAACCGATCCTAATCGGATTAACGCTCTCTCCGCGTGTCCATTTGTGGTTTCTGGTCGATTCTCGAGTACCTTGACTTAAGCAGGAACGACGCGATTCGCTCGTACCGTTCGTAGACTGCACGGCGACAACTCGGGAGAGAACCGTTTCCACCACTGGCCAACAAACACTTTAATGACACTGCACTGTATAATTGAATTAGTTGGTAAAAAGAGTGGCATTTATAAGGATTTTGTTGTGTCTAATGATGTGAAAAATCTGATTTTATTATTAAAACCTTGCTGAAAAAGAGAAGAGTCAAAACTCCCTTCAAACCTGTTCTCGCAACAACAATAACAATTTAATAAAAACCTTTTTGTGCCTGTGCAATTGTATTGTCTACTTCTCCTATCATTATCGTACTCACTAAATAAAAAAAGAAGAGGAATAGCGACTCTATTCAAAGCATTCCGCCATCCTCCATGTATTTCACGGTCTATTCAATGCACAATAGCAACGAGCAGAATCTTTTTTTCTTGTCTTTGAATCTTCTTAGAAATTACTGCATCGATACGTGGGAGATTCGTAACGGTTTTTCACCATTGGTACATTTGTACTGAAACAATTATTATTAGTGTCAACCAAAATCGAGGCAACCGTTTATTTAGAAAAATATCATTAGTACAACATTTGATTTAAAGAAGAAAAATCTCTAAAAAGTCCTCAATTAAGCAGCAAGAAAATATTTAAGGGTTATTACCCAAAACCCAAATATTTTCTTGTCAATCTATTTTAATTTTAATATTGTAATGTAATAAGATAAATTGTTATACAGTATAGATTTTAAAGAATTTCAATTTCCAATCATAAAAACTCTTAGTCAAATCTAATGGGTAATAATTATAAGCTTAACGCAACAACACCTAAACAGGAACTACAGAATCTTAATCATCATACCACCATCAAAAGTCCACGCAGACCTGTAATGTAACTGAACAGGTATTACCTGTTTTAAATCCAATAAATGTTTTTTTTATCGTTTTTGTTTTTTTTTTAAGTTATTTGGCAGCATGTTGTACAACGACAGGCCCTTGTCGAACAGACCAAACGAAATTGAATACATTCTTACTGTGTTTACGTGAAAGCTGTACTGTTGCCTTGTCTAATAATTATGAATTTCATTATTTTTTTTTAGGAAATCCTGCAAATATGGAGATATAAGACCATGTCCTATTTTATAAATATGTAAATAAAACAAGTTGATATTTCAAACTTTGCAGTCAATGTAAAGATTTTAATACATTTTATTTGGTTCGTATTTACTTCAATTTAAAATGATTCGCATAGCTCTGTTTTGCAGTACTTTTAACTTATTTTTATCTGTTATGTTTACGAAATAAAGCAGCGATCCACATTTAAATTTAACTGACTATTTAATATAAATCCAAGGTATGTATTTTATTCTGTTAACAAATTCAATTTATTCATTTGCATTATTTATTCTAATACTAAAATTTTTAATGATATATACAGGGTGTTTCAAAATTCACTACATATATTTTAAGGGCGTATTCCTGAGGTCAAAATAAGACTTTTTTTTCCTATAAACATGGGTCCTAAAATGCACCTCCTTGAAGCTACAGCCATCGCAAGAAGTGTAAAAAAAATCGATTTTTTAAAACTGTGTCTACAGTTTTGCATCAAATTTAACGAAATTTGGAATACTCCCGTTATTTTAGGCGGTCTATTTACTCTTTATCTTAGAAAAGGCGTAAACTGAGGGGGTGCACACTTTTGACGGCCAAAATTTTATGTACGCACACATTTTTTAAAAAATTAAGCTACACCAGAATATGGACCATACAAAAATCTAAATTTTATGTCTCTTGCATTTTTTTGATAATACGAATAGTTTTTGAGAAAATCATCGATTAATAAAAGGTTACCAATAACGTAATAATTAATAATTTTCAATAAATTGATGAACAATTATTTACATTAAAGAATGACGGTTTATAAAAATACAAAAATTTGTTAAAAAGTTATTTAACATTTATTAACATAATAATTAATTATTTTTTAAATAAACAATAAACTTCTGAAAAACAAATATTTTTTTTTATAAAAAGTGCTCGAAATGCGCTCCCCCCGCTGCAATACAAGCCTCCATTCGTCTTCTCATAGATTGTCTTACTCGCTCTAAAATTCCGGGAGTATTTCTTATTGTTTCAAAGGCATCAATAATTCTTTGCCTTAGGATCTCGAGCGAAGGCACTTGACCAGGATTATAGACGAGGCTTTTTACATATCCCCAGAAAAAAAAATCCATAGGATTGCAGTCCGGGGAGCGTGGAGGCCATGGTATTCGGCCTACTCTACCAATCCATCTCTCAAGAAACCAGTAAAGTTCAAATAGTCACGCACTGTTATACGGAAATGAGGGGGGGCACCGTCATGCATAAACCACATGTTCGCTCAAACATTTAAAAATACATTGTCTAGTAAACCATTTAAATGGTGCTGTAGAAAGTCTAAATAAGTGTCGCCAACTAAAATTCTAGGAAAAAAAGAAAGGACCAATTAACTCATCTCCCACTAAACCTGCCCATACATTAAGGCTAAAGTGCTCCTGGTGGTGAGATTGCCTAATTTCGTGCGGATTCTCTGCTGCCCAAACATGCACATTGTGAAAATTCACCACCCCTTCCCGCGAAAAAATAAGCTTCGTCTGTGAATAGAATACTTGATAAAAAATTATTATCTCTCGCGCATCTCTGAAGTAACCACCTTGCAAACTGTAAGCGCCTTGGGAAATCTTGAGGTAGCAAAGCTTGAACTCTTTGAATATGGTATGGATACAAGCTATTTTCGTGCAAAACCCGCCAGACAGTTGCATGAGAAACATCCAAATTCCGAGCTATTTGTCGGGTGCTTAGGCCAGGATCGTCGTCGATGGCATTCAAAATTTGTTCCTCTGTCACTGGGTTTCTCACTGGGGGTCCGAAAACTACCGTATTCCCTAAGATGCCGATGTGACTCTGAAAATGTTCGTACATTCGGGAGTCGGCGATTAGGAAACCTTAACTGATACAATCTTAGAGCTTCATACGCGTTACCATCAGCAAGACCATAAGCAAAATGGATGTCTGCAAGATGTTCGAATGAATAACGTTCATTTTTCATTTTAGCAATGATAGCGTTTAGAAATAAAACATTGGAATAAAAACTACACTTTAAATCTAAAACGGGAAGTAAACTACTGGAGTTAAACAAAGTCAACAATGACAGTAAATTTATTTTACACCAAATGTCAAGCAAGTTAAAAAAGTAAAAAAATCGATTTTTTTTACACTTCTTGCGATGGCTGTAGCTTGAAGGGGGTGCATTTTAGGACCCATGTTTATAGGGAAAAAAAGTCTTATTTTGACCTCAGGAATACGCCCTTAAAATATATGTAGTGAATTTTGAAACACCCTGTATAATATATGAATAATACTCTTTATCTGTTTTAGATTTTCCAATTATCATACCTTCTCATTTTAACAAATTAAGTTTCAGTTAATTGACACATAGCCATAACTAAACTAACTTTAGTTCTTCATTAAGAGTCCTAGAAAGGACCTCATGTGACTTAGAGGTAAAAAAAAAATGACAATGTCATCAGAAAATTGATGTATTTGACAAAGTATCAAGCTTAACGTTATGTCAAACAACAGTGGTTTAACCCATTAGCGCTAGAGTCCCTTAAAAGGGACGCCACTGGTTTCAAGCACATGCGCACTTCTAATATTTTCATTACCTCGTGCATTTGTCTAGATGTTCGCTATTTGTTGTAAAATCAGTTCATGTGCAGAAATCGGAGATAACGTTTTGATTTTGTATTTTTATATGGCCATGGATCCGAAACTTTACTCTACTCGAAATGGAGGGTAAGTTTTAATTTTTTATATCGATAGGTTTTGAAACCAGGGTAAAGAAATTCAGTAAATATGTTGTGTTTGAGGTTAGAATCATCATACAATTTTGTCTGCAAAACAAAAATGTGTTATTGTTTTCTTAGACATAAATATTTGTTCTCTTTGCAAAATAGACAATCTTTAGTATAATTCGTAATTCGTATTTTGCAGATTATCTCTGCATGAATTGCAGATATTATTTGAAGAAAATGACGGTGAAGTTCAACAAAATCTTGATGTTTACATTGGAATTCCTGATGACCTAAGCGGAGGCACAGAAGAAGACAGCGACAACTCTGATGATGAGCATATCGGAGATGTAAATCGCTTATGCCGTGGAATACTTCAGCAGAATTGTGAAGTAAGAGCCAGAAAACAAAATGATTTTGACGAAGAAGATCTAGTTTCTCTAGCCCAACTATTTCCAAAGTCTAAGGGTTTATCTCGTCAAGCCTATGAAGCCCCACCTAATGAACAAGATGATTTTGATGAAGAAGATCTAATACCTTTAGCAGATCTGCTTTCTAAACTTGGGTCAAGTATAAGTCAAGGCAATTTTTTAACCCCTAAACGTAGAAAGCTATACGAATGGAACGCAGATCCCTCCATTTTTTCTATGAATACAAATTGTGTGCCATGAGAGCTATCTCAAGAAGCAAAAGAAGCCCAAAATCCGTTAGATTAATTTCTAACTTTAATAAGATCTCTTTAATAAGATAGATAAATTTCACAAAAGAAGAGTTATATGTACTACTTGGAGGAATGCTTCTTTCAGGTTATGCAAAATATCTGAACAAGAGGATGTTTTGGAATCCAACAGAAGATATACCAAACATTTTAAAAAATAGCATGCGATTAAATAGATTTGAAGTGTTACTTCGTCAGATCCATTTCAACGATAATGCTAATATTGATCGCAGTGACCGGCTTTACAAAATTCGCCCTCTACTGAACTCACTAAATGAGAATTTCAAAAAACACGGAGGTTTGGATGAACATCTTTCAATGGATGAAAGCATGATACCCTACTATGGCAAACACTATGCCAAACAGTACATCAAGGGCAAGCCGACAAGATTCGGCTTCAAAAACTGGGCTCTATGCAGTAGTAATGAGTACATGATTTCACACTGGCAAATCAAATGCAGAAAAAGTTTTTGATCTTGGTGGAGACGTGGTTATGTCCTTACTACATAAATCGGAAGTGCCTTCTAACCAGGGATATAATTTTACTGTTTTAAGCCTGAGTTTACTGAACCATCTCTCGGAAAATAAAATTTGTGCAACGGCAACAGTAAGAGAAATTCGAACGGAAAAGTGACCATTTCCTGAAAGTACTTCATGAAAATCAAAACCAAGGGGAAGACCCAGTTTTGTTTCTTGTGATAAAGTTACTTTTGTACAATGGAAGGACAACAAGGTTGTGACATTGGGTACCAACTTCGAAAGTAATGACATTGTTACCACATCTAGATGGTGTAAGGAAACTAAAACTAAAAAACAAATTCCACAACCAAAAATTATAGCTGGATACAATAAACACATGGGAGGAGTTGATAAAATAGATGGGCTGATTGCTTTGTATAGGACAAGAATGCGACAGCGAAAATGGTATTGGCCAATAGTTTCATATTTATTAGATGCAAGCATTTCAAATGGCTGGGTACTTATGAAAAAGCTAAGACCAAATGATGCAAATTGTGCCTTCTTACTAGAATTTCGGAAGTATATCGCCTAAGTTATTTACAGTCCTATGGTAAAAAACCAAGTAGAGGAAAAACTACGCTTCCAGTCCATAAAGCCTCTAGATTTGATAATATAGGACATTTAATTCGGTACAATGAATCTGATCGAAGGTGCCAAGTATGCAAGAAGAAAAGTAACTTTATATGTGTAAAATGTGACTGAGGACTTACCCAAAAAATTGTTTTAAAAATTACCATATAAACTAAATAATATTAATTTTATATATTTTATGCATGGAGTCCCTTTTGAGAGACGGATCGTAACACACGTCATTTAACTAATTCATAAAGAAAAAATACATAAAAAACAATTTTTATAAGTTCATGCACTAATGGGTTAAGGACACTTCCATAAGGAACCCCACAACCGATTCATATGTCTCAGAAAAAATATTATTACACTTGACCATTTGATATCTGTCGGATAGCTAAGATGAATGAATGAATGAATATATTACTGACATAATTTACAATATGTTACATAGGTAATTCTGGAATTAATTACATTTGTCTTAATATCTACACTACACCTAGATATAAATATCTGTATGTGCAGTTATAATCACTATATAGATTTCAACATTCTAAAATTAGTAGCTAACTAAAGAGAAGAAAAAATTAGTTTAAATATATTTAGTATAAAAATACAACTACAGTAGAACCAGAAACAAATTTAAATTTTCAGCTATAAAATGTAAACATTGTTGCTTGAAAATTTTTTTTCTATGTATGTGTCTAATATTAGCAGGCAGCAAGTTGTAGAACTTAGGGGCTAGGTAATTAAAGAATCTCAAACTAATATTAGAATTACTGCTTGGTATAACAAGATGTTTGAAAAAATGCAGATTCTAAATTAAAATAAAAACTGAAATTTCTAAATTCAGATTGATTTTTATTCGTTATTATATTATCAGTACATATTTCTACTAGCTGTTCATAAATAATTAATTCAACTAATTTTTCAATTGCTGAAAGCATATTTATAGGGCCTTAAAGTTCTGGTTCCCTTAGGTTGTATGTTTTTGGAGTGGGTTTTACAATTTTGAGCACTATAGATCTTTTGGCATTTTACCCACTTTCAGAATTGTAATCTGTACCCTACAATGTAAAACGTAGATCAAGAAAAATGAAATCTATTTTATCAGAACTTACCCTATTAATCTGTTGAAACACAAGTTTTTTAGAGTCTGACAAATGCATCTGCTCAGATGTATAAAAAGAGGAGAAGTCCTTAATACTAGCTTCATTTATATAAGTATTAACTTCACAATATTGATCAAAGTTTGACTGAATTATTATCTATCTATAAAGTAGACTATATCAATGCTATCCAAATAGAAATGATTTAATGACTGCACAATTTTTAATGGATCAGAGACAATTTTATTATTAATTTTTTATGGAAATAGGAGGTCGTTGATTTTGAACTGTGTTTATATCAGTTTCTTTTGCATGAATGTTATTTTCATTTTCATTTTCATTTCATTTTCATAGTGATACCAAAAATCTGATTTTACTTATGAACTTTTCGGAAAAAAGAAGTTGAAAAATAGTGCCATTTCGATAAGTTTGTTTTGAATTTTCAAAAAATTTTTTAAAGTATTCGGTCAGGCGTACCAAAAATTTGATTTCACCGTTGAATTAGTTGAAAAAAAAACGAGTACCATGTCGATAAGCTTATTTTGATTTTCAAATATGGTGTTTGGATTTTGAATGAATTATCAGTGGTACCGAACATCTGAGTTTATCATTGACTTAGTTGGACCAAACGTGCTAAGCAAGAGCAACATAAGATGACATATCTTATTGAAGTGGCTTTTCCCAATACTAACAATTTAGTTCAAAAGCACGCAGAAAAAAAATTCAGAGTACCGCGACCTGGAAGTACGGCTACAGAAGCAATGGCAAATGAATGTTATTAGAACGATACCAATTATCACAGATATAACTAGCTAACGCAAGTCAAGGGTAGAAATTAAGTTAGAATTGATAAAATTGGACGGAGATTAGTTAATACATATTAAAATTATATAAACAATCAAATGATATGAATGATTTATCTCAGTCTCCGTCCGATTTTACTAATTTGCATTTCTACCCTTTATTATTAATTGCGTTAGCTAGTTATATCTGTGCAATTATAATATCAACTACGAGAGTCATACCAAAGAGCCTGGAAAGGAGCATTGAAGAACTAGGTCTCTATAAACATATATAGAAGAGAGTAGTAATGAAACAAACTCCAAGTCACAGGTCTTAAATTTATTAAATTAAAGTCAGAGGATTACACGTGTTTCGCGCATACTAAGCACTATCAGATGCACTTGTGAATTCACCAAGAAAAAGAACAAAAAAGAAGCAAAGAACAATACTACATGATACAAATCAAGGGTAGAAATGCAAATTGGTAAAATCGGACGGAGACTGAGATGAATCATTCACATCCTTTGATTGTTTATATAATTTTAATATGTATTAACTAATCTCCGTCCGATTTTACCAATTCTAACTTAATTTCTACCCTTGACTTGAATCATGTAGTGTTGTTATCTGCTTCTTTTTTGTTATTTTTATTAGTGAATACACAAGTGGATCTATTGATGCCTAGTATGGGCGAAACACGTGTAATCCTCTGACTTTACTTTAATAAATTTGAGACCTGTGACGTGGAGTTTGTTTCGTTACTATTTAATGTGGGCCGGTCTCTTTGAGAAAAGATGGACTATTTCTTGGATATATACAGAGAACTACAGAATATGGTGCTATTAAATACAACTCGAATTGTAAGGAAATTTCTGGAAACCATTGATCGTCATCACGGGCCCGATAACCTGGTAAGGGCCCTCACAGAGCTCATTCCCTTTGATACTTGAATATCTGGTATGATTGAATGTTTCTCTCTGAGGGAGTGCGAGCCATTTTGGCTAAAAGTCATAATAATAATAATAATAACGTTTAATAATCCATATTAAATGTACAGCGCTGAAAAAAATATGTGGATTAAAGGGCTATTTTCTCATCATCTTAATAAAGTTAGAGGCAGTGGGAGCCACAAAGTAAACCAAATTTAAGGATAAATCTAAATTTACTATAAGAAGAAGAATTAAAAAAAGAAGATGATAAAAGGAAAATAAAAGAAAAAAGGGAAATATCAGAGAAAAAGAAGAAAAGCACTGTATTTATTTAAGTATTAAATATAAACAATTTTTTCCAGATCATACTATCATACATAAATCTAGGACTTATTATTTGTTAATCAGGCTGGCATTATAAGAAAATGAACATTTCAAAATTTCTTTATTATGCTTTGGAATATCAAAAAGATATCTATCTATGTCTTTGATTATGATTGTATCAAAAAGATATGTAAGGGAACGAGTTTTTAAGATTCTTAGTAAAATGTAATTCTCTGCGTCTTTCCATATTAAACCACTTAACATCCAATAAATTTATGTGAAATACTGTTGCGTCTACGAATGCCAGATATAAATTAAGACAAACCTGAATACGTCGTTTGGTTACATTATGGAGGCATAGTCCGTATATTGTGTCACAAAAATTAAAAAAGGGACAAAATTAAGGATTCACGTAATGTTTTTTTTTTTTCGTATCTTAATCTGTGTGAATATAACAGTTTTAAAGTTAAATCAGTTATTTTGTGTTTTGAGGTGACATGTTCTTTAAAACGTAATTTATGATCTATTAAGTAACTTGCTTGATCTTTAAATATTATTTTCTCGTTGCCAATTTTTAAATTTAATATATTATTCAATATATTTGACCGATAAGTATCACTGGCAAAGAGAACTGCAATGGATTTTGTAGGGTTAAGTCTGAATGATTTTTAGGTCGTCTTCCTGTATTTTGGAAACATCAAAATTAAAAATTATTTGGGCATCGTCCTCATACCTGTGATAATCACAATACTGAAGACACTTGTACGCATTAGAAGTATAGATGGAATATAAAAGGGGATCCCAAAGGGCTGTTAGGTTTGTCTCATCTGAAAAACAGTCTGGTTGATGGTTTTCATTTTATTTAAAAATTTTTTTTTTTGATTTTGAGAGAACGGTTAGTGGTACCAAAAATGTGATTTCACTAGTGAATTAGTTGAAAAAAATAAACTGGAAACAGGTAAAAAAAAAATTCAAAATCCAATTCAACTTAAAAGGAAATGTTGTAGAATGGGTCTAAGACAAAGTGCCATAATTTTTCTAATTGCCCACCGATTACCATGAAAATTGAGTCTAAAGAAAGGGTTTTAAATTTAGAACAAAAAATGTATCTATAAAAATTATGATAAAATGAAAAATTTCAGAGTTAAAGGGAAATGTTGAAAAATCAAAGACAATGTCCCATAATTTCACCAATTTTATTGTTTTCATTCTCTACCGATTTCCATGAACGTTAGTTCTAAGAAAAAGGTTTTTTATTAGATATATCTTTCTTCCAATAAAGTACGTTAAAAAAATTTATGAAAAGTTCATAAACGGTAATTTTGTTTATAATTTAAAGCATAATCTATTATTAATTCATATGCTATTATTAAGCATAATCTTATTAATACGTGACAGAAAATTTTAAAAGAAATAGACTTTCATTATAAATTTTTTTTAGAAATTTTAACTGGCATTTCTGTACAAATAAACTAAGAATTTTAAGAACACAGCCTTAAAACAAAATTTTGCAAAAGTAACTTTTTTTCCAAATTAAATGAAGAATCTAACAGTTGACTTCTTTTAAAAAAATATTTGATCGCCTCGCAGATTTGAGGCAAAAAAGTCCCTCCATATGTTACGCCACTGGCAATTTTTTAAAAAATTGGCTTCATCAGTAATTAACAATTTACTACAATAACTTGCATGCGAAATTTAATTAAAATTGAGCTGGTAGTTTAAAAGTTATGATAAATAAACAAATAATTATTCTTAACTTTAACACCCTGTATCTTTGTTATTAAACATTTCTGAGCAAAATTTTATATTAAAAGTTTATTCCTTTTTAAATTTTCTATCGCGTATTAAAATTAATGACCTTTAAACTGGACCACCAAATATGTCAAAACATATGACAAATTTCAATGATATTATACAGTGTTTTTTTATCATTTGTACATAAGCATTTGGCATCATTGCATCAGAGATGTTGCAAGCAAACAAATTGCCCATAGTTTCACGACAATGCTAATTCTAGCCTTTCAATGTTCTAAGGAAAAATGTGTCAAATTAATAGAAGTTTTAGTGGAAAACCTTGAATAATTGCCTCAAATGTTTCTCGATTTTATGTGGTACGAAAAATCTGATTTCATCACTGACTTACTTGGACAAAATTACCTGAAAAAGAGCCTCATATCGATCACCTTTTTATGATTGGTTTCATCCGAAAAACTTAATAACTGCTCTAAAAAAAAATAAACAGTTTTTTCAAAGAAAATCCTTGACTATAAGTAGTTAATCAGCCTTTCATACACTCTCTCCATATTTACGAACGAAACAACTTAACTATTATTAATATCCAATTTACAAATATTTCCCAACACCTAATCATACATGTAGATGAGTTGTAACACTTACGAAACGGTTTCTCGCTAGTAAAACTTTCGTAACTCATTAGGAAACCCGTAAAAAAGTTATTCCCTTGGGCATAAATGCATAATAGAAAACGTATTGTATGCTTGCTGCTAATTTACTGTTAATCACTTTATCATAAAAAAAATTAACTTTGTTGGGCCTTAGTTTACTTACCATCTTGGTCGTTACCATTAGTCCCATCAAAATCATCAAATACGTCATTACTTTCATGGTGTTCCGTGTTAGTGGTAGCGGTAGTGGCATGTGGTAATTTCTTAATGCGATGCAACAGGGTTTCCGAAAGGTTGTTTGTTAAATTTTCGGCTGGTTCGATGTAGTAGTTGTCCGTCGATGATCTTATGTAACCGGTCTGTAACAAAATGATTAAAATTGTTTTATGGTGAATCGAAGAAAGTTGGTGAACGAATGACGGATTTATTTTTTTTCTCCTTTTGATCGATCAGGTGGTCGGACTGATGACGGCTCCAAATATGGACGGTTTCAGAAGAATGAATTCGTTTAATAAGGGTGTGACGACGTCTCTTATTTTTTTTTTTTTGTTGTAAATGTTGCGAAAATAGTTCCAATTTCTAATTTATTTCCAAAATTTGAGATTATACAGGGTGTTTCCTAACTACGGTACGAAACTATACAGGGTGAATCGTTAGGTCTTTTTATGAAAAAAAAGTTCCTATGAACGTATGTCGGGAGTTGCTTTGTTTCTGAGATACAGGGCGATGAAGGTTCAAAAAAATAACGGTATTTTAAACTCTCACGAGATGTGTTTAAACCGATTTGGTTGAAATTTGGTGCAGTTATTTGAAGTTATAAGACGCTTATTAGATTGAAATTATTAGGTCCAGTGGCGTGTCAGTGGGCACCACATGCTTATTGTTGAGAAAAAAACAAGGCCAATAATTGTTTGCAGCTTTTTGTTTATTTTTGTATTTAAGCAACTAAAAATACAACTTTTTCATATCTTATATTATCTTCATATCTGGCTTTGTTTTCGAAAAAAAAAAAATTTAAGTATCTTTAACTCATTCTAAAAATTATCCATGGACGACAACATGAAATAAAAACCAATTAATTCGATAAACAATTTCGACCTTAAAGTAAATGAGCAAAATGCCCACCTTCTGATAAAATACACGACTGCAAACGATTTGTCATTGAGTATCTGACACGCTCAAAAATACCTGGAGTGTCCCTTATGATATTGCAATTGACAATTATCCGATTCCTCAAGTCATTCACATCTAGAACAGGAGTTTTATAAACAAGAGCCTTCAGATGGCCCCATAAATAGTAATCCAGGGGTTTCATATCAGGACTGCAAGCCGGCCAATTTTGAGGTCCTGCACGTCCAATCCAGCAATTAGGTTAGATGACGTCGAAATGCTGACGAGCAAGAACACTGAAATGAGCTGGAGCCCCGTCGTGCATAAATCACATGTTGACTCTTACTTGTAGGGGTACACTGAAAAAAATATCTGGATTCTGGCAAAGTAATGGGTTTCTTGGCTTTTTTTTTCTTATAGCAAAACCGCCGAGTTTAAACTAATAGTATTTTTCTTTCCTCAAGAGATCCAAAGTTTTTCAATCAAATCCCCGATTCATTTGCTATATTATTATTTATTGACAAAGCCGGTATTCTTGCCGCTAGCATGGGACTTTTAACAAGACCTTATGATTTTAAAACAAAATATCGATTTTTGTCATACGCGAATATGATTATCTTGTTCTTTTGTATTATTGTATTCCATCGTTTTGAGTTTCGGGGTTCAGTCAGTTTTCAGTTGGGGTTCGACATCACACAAAATACCGTGTATAGTGCATAGTGCGAGTAATCTACTAATTTAGTAATTTACTTTCTTATGTGATATTAACTTTCAAAAATGGGTGATATTGACGGAAATAATTTTAAGCTGCCACTAGAAAAGTGGAACTTGGGCCACTTGTTGCAAAAATTTGCAGGTAAGTTTGTAATCTTAAATTTTTTTCCTCCGTATTGTTATCCATATGCGTTATGAGCACCGGCATCATCAGAAACTCTATTTTCCCAGTCCTTTAGCTTATAATAGGTTAGTTTAAGTTACGGGTAAAATTATTAGAAAATTAATGCTACATGTAATGCTAGCTCATGTAGCCTCCATTTTGCACTCTCACGAGATGTG